>NW_024740273.1:0-23497 GCF_018991925.1 Homarus americanus | reverse complement strand
AAAGTAGAAATTTCCCCATTTTTTATGATACAAATTTCGCGTTTATGATAATCTCTTTTCGAAAAGTAGATATTTCCCATTTTTATGATACAAATTTCCTCTGTTTCTATGATATCTATTTTCGGCAAATTTGGTTATCTAACCAACTTCTCCCGGAAAGTAGATATTTCCCATTTTATGATACAAATTTCCTCCGTTTTCTATGATAATCCACTTCGCAAAAATTAGTTAATATTTCCTGTGGCTCTCCGAAAATCTACTTCTCTGAAAAGTCGAGACGCTACTTTCCCCTGAAAAGTAGAAAAATCTATCTACTTTTCGGGAAAGTATATAACCAACTTTCCCGGAAAGTAGATATTTCCATTTTTGCGATACAAATATCCGTTTTCTATGATAATTATTTTTTGGGAAAGTTAAGTTATCTAACCAACTTTCCCGAAAGTGAGATATTTCCCATTTTTATGATACAAATTTCCTGCTTATGATATCTTATTTTCGGTAAATTTGGTTATCTAACCAACTTTCCCGAAAGTAGAATTCATCTACTTTTCGAAGTAGATAAACCAACTTCCCGGAAAGTAGATATTTCCCCATTTTTATGATACAAATTTCCGTTTTCTATGATAATCTATTTTCGGCAAATTTGTTATCTAACCAACTTTCCCGGAAAGTAGATATTTCCCATTTTTATGATACAAAATTTCCTGTTTCTATGATAATGGCTGCAAAATTTAGTTATCTAACCAACCCTTTCCCGGAAAGTAGATATATTTCCCATTTTTATGATACAAATTTCCTGTTTCTATGATAATCTACTTCCCAAAATTAGGTAATATTTCCCGAGGTTACGAAAATCTACTTTCCCAAAAGTCGATAATCTACTTTCCCGAAAAAGTAGAAAATCTATCTACTTTTCGAAGTATATAACCAACTCTTCCCGGAAAGTAGATATTTCCCCATTTTATGATACAAATTTCCTGTTTTCTATGATAATCCACTTCGCAAAATTAGGCAATATTTCCCCAAAATTCGAAAATCTACTCCGAAAAGTCGATAATCTACTTTCCCGAAAAGTAGAAAATCAATCTACTTTTCGAAAGTGATAACCAACTTTCCCGGAAAGTAGATATTTCCCATTTTTATGATACAAATTTCCTGTTTTCTTATGATAATCTATTTTCGGCAATTTATTATCTAACCAACTTTCCCGGAGTAGATATTTCGCATTTTTTATGATAAATTTCCGTTTTCTATGATAATCTACTTCCCAAAATTAGGTAATATTTCCTCGAAAATACTTAGGTACCCATTTTCCCAAAGCGATAATCTACTTTCCCTGTCTATCTACTTTTCGGGAAGTGATAACCAACTTCTCTCCTGAAAAGTAGATATTTCCATTTTTATGATACAAATTTCCCGTTTTCTATGATAATCCACTTCGCAAAATTAGGTAATATTTCCCGTACTCCGAAAGTACCCACTTCTCCGAAAAGTCGATAATCTACTTTCCCGAAAAGTAGAAAATCTATCTACTTTCGGGAAAGTATATAACCAACTTTCCCGGAAAGGAGATATTTCCCATTTTTATGATACAAATTTCCCGTTTTCTATGATAATTATTTTCGGCAAATTGGGCGTCTAACCAATCCTAGGAAAGTGAAAATTCTCACCTACTTTTCGTAGTAGATAACCAACTCTCCTGAAAGTAGATATTTCCATTTTTTATGATACAAATTTCATTTTCTATGATAATCTATTGGCAAATTTATTATCTAACCAACTTTCTCCCGAAAGTAGAAAATCACTACTTTTCAGGAAGCTAGATATCCAAACCCTTCCCGGAAAGTAGTTATTTCATTTTTATGATACAAATTTCCTGTTTTCTATGATAATCTACTTCCCAAAATTAGGTAATATTTCCCCGAAAAATACTAAAAAAATCTACTTTCCCAAAAAAGTCGATAATCTACTTCCCGAAAAGTAGAAAAATCTATCTACTTTTCGGGGAAGTAGATAACCTAACTTTCCAGGAAAAGTAGATATTTCCCATTTTATGATACAAATTTCCGTTTTCTATGATAATCTACTTCTGGCAAAATTAGGTAATATTTCCCTGTAATCGAAAAATCTACTTCTACGAAAAGTCGATAATCTACTTTCCCGGTGCGGTGTCTTATTTCACTTCTCGAAAGTATATAACCAACTTTTCCGGAAAAGTAGAAATTTTTATGATACAAATTTCGCGTTTTCTATGATAACTTTTCGTGTGATATTTCCCATTTTTATGATACAAATTCCCGTTTTGATAATCTATTTTCGGCAAATTGTTATCTAACCAACTTTCCCGGAAAGTAGATATTTCCCTAATATTTTATATGCATAAATTTCACGTTTTCTATGATAATCTACTTCGCAAATTAGTAATATTTCCCCAAAATTCGAAAATCTACTTCCCCGAAAAGTCGATAATCTACTTTCCCGAAAAAGTAGAAAATTATCTACTTTTCGAAAGTAGATAACCAACTTCTGAAAGTAGATATTTCCATTTTTATGCATACAAATTTCCGTTTTTCTATGATATCTATTTCTCGGGAAAGTTGGTTATCTAACCAACTTTCCCGAAAGTAGATATTTCCCATTTTATGATACAAATTTCCGTTTTCTATGATAATCTATTTTCTTGCCAAATTTGTTGTTTTAAATCAACTTTCCCGGAAAGTAGAAAATCTACCTACTTTTCGTAAAAGTAGATAACCAACTTTCCGCAAAGTATATTTCCCCATTTTATGATACAAATTTCCCGTTTCTATGATAACTACTCGCAAAATTTAGGTAATATTTCCTCAAAATTCGAAAATCTTACTTCTCCGAAAAGTCGATAATCTACTTTAACGAAAAGTAGAAAATCTATTCACTTTCGGAAAGTATATAACCAACTTTCCTGAAAGTAGAAATTTCCCATTTTTACATAAATTTCGCGTTTTCTATGATAATCTCTTTCGAAAGTAGATATTTCCCATTTTATGATACAAATTTCCTGTTTTCTATGATAACTACTTTCGGCAAATTTCGTTATTCAACCAACTTTCCCCGAAAGTAGATATTTCCCATTTTTATGATACAAATTTCCCGTTTTCTACATGATAATCCAATTTCGCAAAATTAGTTAATATTTCTCGTACCTCAGTACCACCTGAAAAGTCGATAATCTTACTTTCCCGAAAAAGTAGATATCTGAGCCTACTTTTCGGAAAGTAAGTAGAATCACCCTTCCCTGAAAGTAGATATTCCCATTTTTATGATACAAGTCCTGCTTTCTATGATAATGAGCTGGAAAAGTTGCATATCTTAACCAACTTTCCTGAAAAGGAGATATTTCCCATTTTTTATGATACAAATTTCCCGTTTCTATGATAATCTATTTCGCAAATTTGGTTATCTAACCAACTTTCCCGAAAAAGTAGAAAATCTATCTACTTTCGGGAAGTAGATAACCAACTTTCCCGAAAGTAGATATTTCCCATTTTTATGATACAAATTTCCTGTTTTCTATGATATTCATTTTCGGCAAATTTGGTTATCTAACCAACTTTCCCGAAAGTAGAAAATCTATCCACTTTTCAGGGAAGCAGATATCCAACTTTCCCGGAAAGTAGTTATTTCCCATTTTGTGATACAAATTTCCCGTTTTCTATGATAATCTACTTCCCAAAATTAGGTATTTCGAAAATATGAAAATTATTCTTAAAATGATAATTCACTTTCCCCGAAAAGTAGAAAGTACCTATTCACTTTTCGGGGAGTAGATAACCAACTTTCCAGGAAAGTAGATATTTCCCATTTTATGATACAAATTTCCTTGTTTTCTGCGATAATTCACTTCGCAAAATTCAGTAATATTTCCCCAAAAATTCGAAAAAATCTACTTCTCCGAAAAAGTCGATAATCTACTTTCCGAAAAGTAGAAAATCTATTCACTTCTCGGGAAAAGTATATAACCAACTTTTCCCGGAAAGTAGAAATTTCCCATTTTTATGATACAAATTTCGCGTTTTCTATGATAATCTCTTTCAAAAGTAGATATTTCCCCATTTTTGATACCACGTTTTCATGATAATCTACTTCTGCAAAATTAGGTAATATTTCCCAAAAACTCGAAAAATCTACTTCCCCGAAAAGTCGATAATCTACTTTCCCGAAAAGTGAAAACGTACCCATTTTTTCGGGAGTAGATAACCAACTTTCCCGGAAAGTAGATATTTCCCCATTTTTATGATACAAATTTCGTTTCTACATTGTTTTATTTTCGGGAAAGTTGGTTATCTAACCAACTTTCCCGAAAGTATAGATATTTCCCATTTTTTATGATAAATTTCCCGCCATATAATTATTTGCCAAATTTGGTTATCTAAACTAACTTTCCGGAAAGTAGAAAATCTATCTTCTTTTCGGGAAGTAGAGATAACCAACTTTCGAAAGTAGATACTTCCTATTTTTTATATATACAAATTCTCCTGTTTTCTATGATATCTATTTTCAAGTAAATTTGGTTATCTAACCAACTTTCCTTCTTAAAAGTAGATATTTCTGCATTTTTTATGATACAAATTTCCTGCTTCTATGATAATCTACTTCCCAAAATTAGTAATATTTCCCGAAAATACGAAAATCTACTTACCCAAAAAGTCGATAACTCCGGCTTTCCAAAAAAGTAGAAAATTCATCTTACTTTCGGTGAAGTTTAGATAACCAACTTTCCCGAAAGTAGATATTTCCCATTTTTATGATACAATTCCCGTTTCTATATTTTCGGGAAAGTTGGTTATCTAACCAACTTTCCCGGAAAGTAGATATTTCCCATTTCCATACAAATTTCCCGTTTTCTATGATAATCTACTTCCCAAAAATTAGGTAATATTTCCGAAAATACGAAAATCTACTTACCCAAAGTCGATAATCTACTTTCCCGAAAAGTAGTGTTCATCTACTTTTCGGGGAAGTAGATAACCAACTTCTCTTCCCGGAAAGTGATATTTTACCTTTTATGATACAAATTTCCTGTTTTCTATGATAGTTGTTTATTTTCGGGAAAGTTATTATCTAACCAACTTCCTTGAAAGTGATATATTTCCCATTTTATGATACAAATTTCCCGTTTTCTATGATAATCTATTTTCGGCAAATTTGGTTATCTAACCAACTTCCCGGAAAGTAGATATTTCCCATTTTTTATGATACAAATTTCCCGTTTTCTATGATAATCTATTTTCGCGAAAGTTGGTTATCTAAGAAACTATCGCGGAAAGTAGATATTTCCCATTTTTTATGATACAAATTTCCTGTTTTCTATGATAATCTATTTTCGGCAAATTTGGTTATCTAACCAACTTTCCCGGAAAGTAGAAAATCTATCTACTTTTCGGGGAAGTAGATAACCAACTTTCCCGGAAAGTAGATATTTCCCATTTTTTATGATACAAATTTCCCGTTTTCTATGATCTATTTTCGGAAAATTTGGTTATCTAACCAACTTTCCCGGAAAGTAGATATTTCCCATTTTTTGTGATACAAATTTCCCGTTTTCTATGATAATCTACTTCGCAAAATTAGGTAATATTTCCCCCAAAATTCGAAAATCTATTTCCCCGAAAAATCGATAACTGTTCTTCCCGAAAAAGTAACGATTCATTTTTCGGGGAAGTAGATAAATCCAACTTTCCCGGAAAGTAGATATTTCCCATTTTTTATGATACAAATTTCCCGTTTTCTATGATAATCCACTTCGCAAAATTAGGTAATATTTCCCCAAAATTCGAAAATCTACTTCTCCGAAAAGTCGATAATCTACTTTCCCGAAAAGTAGAAAATCTATCTACTTTTCGGGAAAGTATATAACCAACTTTCCCGGAAAGTAGATATTTCCCATTTTTTATGATACAAATATCCTGTTTTCTATGATAATCTATTTTCGGGAAAGTTGGTTATCTAACCAACTTGCCCGGAAAGTAGATATTTCCCATTTTTTATGATACAAATTTCCCGTTTTCTATGATAATCTATTTGCGGCAAATTTGGATATCTAACCAACTTTCCCGGAAAGTTGAAAATCTATCTACTTTTCGTGGAAGTAGATAACCAACTTTCCGGGAAAGTAGATATTTCCCATTTTTTATGATACAAATTTCCCGTTTTCTATGATAATCTATTTTCGGGAAAGTTGGTTATCTTACCAACTTTCCCGGAAATTAGATATTTCCCATTTTTTATGATACAAATTTCCCGTTTTCTATGATAATCTATTTTCGGCAAATTTGGCTATCTAACCAACTTTCCTGAAAGTAGAAATCTATCCATTTTCGGGGAAGTAGATAACCAACTTTCCCGGAAAGTAGATATTTCCATTTTTTATGATACAATTTCCTGTTTTCTATGATAATCTATTTTCGGCAAATTTGGTTATCTAACCAACTTTCCCGGAAAGTAGATATTTCCCATTTTTTATGATACATATTTCCCGTTTTCTATGATAATCTATTTTCGGCAAATTTGGTTATCTAACCAACTTTCCCGGAAAGTAGAAAATCTATCTACTTTTCGGGGAAGTAGATAACCAACTTTCCCGGAAAGTAGATATTTCCCAATTTTTATGATACAAATTTCCCGTTTTCTATGATAATCTATTTTCGGCAAATTTGGTTATCTAACCAACTTTCCCGGAAAGTAGAAAATCTATCTACTTTTCAGAGAAGTAGATATCCAACTTTCCCGGAAAGTAGTTATTTCCCATTTTTTATGATACAAATTTCCCGTTTTCTATGATAATCTACTTCCCAAAATTAGGTAATATTTCCCCGCAAATACGAAAATCTACTTTCCCAAAAAGTCGATAATCTACTTTCCCGAAAAGTAGAAAATCTATCTACTTTTCGGGGAAGTAGATAACCAACTTTCCCGGAAAGTAAATATTTCCCATTTTTGATGATACAAATTTCCCGTTTTCTATGATAATCTACTTCCCAAAATTAGGTAATATTTCCCCGAAAATACGAAAATCTACTTTCCCAAAAAGTCGATAATCTACTTTCCCGAAAAGTAGAAAATCTATCTACTTTTCGGGGAAGTAGATAACCAACTTTCCCGGAAAGTAGATATTTCCCATTTTTTATGATACAAATTTCCCGTTTTCTATGATAATCCACTTCGCAAAATTAGGTAATATTTCCCAAAATTCGAAAATCTACTTCTCCGAAAAGTCGATAATCTACTTTCCCGAAAAGTAGAAAATCTATCTACTTTTCGGGAAAGTATATAACCAACTTTCCCGGAAAGTAGATATTTCCCATTTTTTATGATACAAATATCCCGTTTTCTATGATAATCTATTTTCGGCAAATTTGGTTATCTACCCAACTTTCCCGGAAAGTAGATATTTCCCATTTTTTATGATACAAATTTCCCGTTTTCTATGATAATCTATTTGCGGCAAATTTGGATATCTAACCAACTTTCCCGGAAAGTTGAAAATCTATCTACTTTTCGTGGAAGTAGATAACCAACTTTCCGGGAAAGTAGATATTTTCCATTTTTTATGATACAAATTTCCCGTTTTCTATGATAATCTATTTTCGGGAAAGTTGGTTATCTTACCAACTTTTTCCCGGAAAGTAGAAAATCTATCCACTTTTCAGGGAAGCAGATATCCAACTTTCCCGGAAAGTAGTTATTTCCCATTTTTTATGATACAAATTTCCCGTTTTCTATGATAATCTACTTCCCAAAATTAGGTAATATTTCCCCGAAAATACGAAAATCTACTTTCCCAAAAAGTCGATAATCTACTTTCCCGAAAGTAGAAAATCTATCTACTTTTCGGGGAAGTAGATAACCAACTTTCCAGGAAAGTAGATATTTCCCATTTTATATGATACAAATTTCCCGTTTTCTATGATAATCTACTTCGCAAAATTAGGTAATATTTCCCCAAAATTCGAAAATCTACTTCTCCGAAAAGTCGATAATCTACTTTCCCGAAAAGTAGAAAATCTATCTACTTCTCGGGAAAGTATATAACCAACTTTCCCGGAAAGTAGAAATTTCCCATTTTTTATGATACAAATTTCGCGTTTTCTATGATAATCTCTTTTCGGGAAAGTAGATATTTCCCATTTTTTATGATACAAATTTCCCGTTTTCTATGATAATCTATTTTCGGCAAATTTGGTTATCTAACCAACTTTCCTGGAAAGTAGATATTTCCCATTTTTTATGATACAAATTTCACGTTTTCTATGATAATCTACTTCGCAAAATTAGGTAATATTTCCCCCAAAATTCGAAAATCTACTTCCCCGAAAAGTCGATAATCTACTTTCCCGAAAAGTAGAAAATCTATCTACTTTTCGGGAAAGTAGATAACCAACTTTCCCGGAAAGTAGATATTTCCCATTTTTTATGATACAAATTTCCCGTTTTCTAAGATAATCTATTTTCGGGAAAGTTGGTTATCTAACCAACTTTCCCGGAAAGTAGATATTTCCCATTTTTTATGATACAAATTTCCCGTTTTCTATGATAATCTATTTTTGCCAAATTTGGTTATCTAACCAACTTTCCCGGAAAGTAGAAAATCTATCTACTTTTCGGGGAAGTATATAACCAACTTTCCCGGAAAGTAGAAAATCTATCTACTTCTCATAGGAAGTAGATATCCAACTTTCCCGGAAAGTAGTTATTTTATGATACAAATTTCTGTTTCTATGATAACTATTTCGGCAAATTTGGTTATTTAACCAACTTTCCTGAAAGTAGAAATCTATCTACTTTTGGGGAAGTAGATAACAACTTTCCGGAAAGTAGATATTTCCATTTTTTATGATACAAATTTCCTGTTTTCTATGATAATTATTTTCGGCAAATTTGGTTATTTAACCAACTTTCCTGAAAGTAGAAATTCATCTACTTTTCAGGGTAGATAAATCAACTTCCCGGAAAGTAGATATTTCCCATTTTATGATACAAATTTCCTGTTTCTATGATAATCTATTTCAAATTTGGTTATCTAACCAACTTTCCCGGAAAAGTAGATATTTCCCATTTTTTATGATACAAATTTCCTGTTTTCTATGATATTCATTTTAAGTTGGTTATTCAACCAACTTTCCCGGAAAGGAGATATTTACTTTTATGATACAAATTTCGTTTTATGATATTTATTTTTGGGCAAATTTGGTTTTTAACCAACTTTCCTGAAGTAGATAATCTATCTACTTTTCGGGAAGTAGATAACCAACTTTCTATAGATATTTCCATTTTTTTATGATACAAATTTCCGTTTTCTATGATAATCATTTTCGGCAAATTTGTTATTCAACCAACTTTCCGGAAAGTAGAAAATCTATCTACTTTTCAGTAGATATCCAACTTCCCGGAAAGTAGTTATTTCCCATTTTTTTATGATACAAATTTCATGATAATCTACTTCCAAAATTAGGTAATATTTCCTCAAAATTCGAAAATCTACTTACGAAAAGTCGATAATTCACTTTTAGTAGAAAAATTCATCTACTTTTCGAAAGTATATAACCAACTTTTCCCGAAAGTAGAAATTTCTATTTTTATGACAAATTTCATGTTTTCATGATAATTTTCGAAAAGTAGATATTTCATTTTTTTATGATACAAATTTCTGTTTTCTATGATAATCTATTTTCGGCAATTTGGTTATCTAACAACTTTCAGAAAGTAGATATTTCCATTTTTATGATACACCACGTTTCTATGATAATTTATTTCGCAAAATTAGGTAATATTTCTGCACCCGAAACTACTTCCTTAGAAAAGTCGATAACCTTTCTCCGAAAAGTAAAAATTCATCATTTTTGGAAATAGATAACAACTTTCCGGAAAGTAGAGTCGTATTTTTTATGATACAAATTTCGTTTTCTATGATATCTATTTTCGGAAAGTTGGTTATCTAACCAACTTTCCCGGAAAGTAGATATTTCCATTTTTAGATACAAATTTCTGCTTATGATATCTATTTTCAGTAAAATTTGGTTATCTAACCAACTTTCCGAAAGTAGATATTTCGCATTTTTTATGATACAAATTTCCCGTTTTATGATAATCTATTTTCCCAAAATTAGGTAATATTTCCCGTAAATACGAAAATCTACTTTCCCAAAAGTTGATAATCTTTTTCCTAAAAGTAGATTCATCTACTTTTCAGGGAAGTAGATAACCAAATTTTCCTGAAAGTAGATATTTCCATTTTTTATGATACAAATTTCGTTTTCTATGATAATCTACTTCGCAAAATTAGTAATATTTCCGTAATTCGAAAATTCATTCGAAAAGTCGATAATTCATTTCTGAAAAGTAGAAAATCTATCTACTTTTCGAAAGTATATAACCAACTTTCCCGGAAAGTAGATATTTCATTTTATGATACAAATTTCCTGTTTATGATATCTATTTTTAAAGTTGGTTATTCAACCAACTTTCCTGGAAAGTAGATATTTCCCATTTTTATGATACAAATTTCCTGTTTTCTATGATATTCTATTTTGGTGCAATTATCCAACTAACTTTCCCGGAATGTAGATATTTCCATTTTTTATAATACAAATTTCCTGTTTTCTATGATACTATTTCGCAATTTGGTTATCTAACCAACTTTCCCGGAAAGTAGATATATTTCCATTTTTATGATACAAATTTCACGTTTCTATGATAATCTATTTCGGAAAATTAGGTATATTTCCAATTTGAAAATCTCTGAAAAGTCGATAATCTATTTTCGAAAGTGAATTATTCACTTTTCGGAAAGTAGATAAATCAACTTTCCCGAAAGTAGATATTTTCTATGATACAAATTTCCTGTTTTCTATGATAATCTATTTTCGGCAAATTTGGTTATCTAACCAACTCTCCCGGAAAGTAGAAATCTTCTATTTTGGAAGTGATACCAACTTCCGGAAAGGAGATATTTCCATTTTTATGATACAAATTTCCTGTTTATGATAATCTACTTCGCAAATTAGTAATATTTCCTAGGTATTCGAAAAATTCCTTTCTCCCGAAAAGTCGATAATCTACTTTCCTTTAAAAGTAGTAAATTCATCTACTTTTTCGGAAAGTAGATAACCAACTTTCCCGGAAAGTAGATATTTCCATTTTTGATACAAATTTCCGTTTATGATAATCTATTTTCGGGAAAGTAGATATTTCCATTTTTATGATACAAATTTCCTGTTTTCTATGATATCTATTTTCGGGAAGTTGGTTATCTAAACTTTCCCGGAAAGTAGATATTTCCCATTTTTATGATACAAATTTCCTGTTTTCTATGATAATCTATTTTCGGCAAATTTGGTCTAACCAACTTTCCGGAAAGTAGATATTTCCCATTTTGTGATACAAATTTCCGTTTTCTATGATAATCTACTTCGCAAAATTAGGTAATATTCCAAAATTCGAATCTACTTCCGAAGTCGATAATCTACTTTGCCGAAAGTAGAAAATCTATCTACTTTTCTTTAGAGGATAACCAACTTTCCCGGAAAGTAGATATTTCCCATTTTTATGATACAAATTTCCCGTTTTCTATGATAATCATTTTCAAAGTAGATATTTCCATTTTATGACAAATTTCCTGTTTTCATGATATTTATTTTCGGGAAAGTTGGTTATCTAACCAACTTTCCGGAAAGTAGATATTTCCATTTTTTATGATACAAATTTCCGTTTTCTATGATAATCTATTTTCGGGAAAGTAGATATTTCCCATTTTTTATGATACAAATTTCCCGTTTTCTATGATAATCTATTTTCGGCAAATATGGTTATCTAACCAACTTTCCCGAAAGTAGATTTCCCATTTTTGTGATACAAATTTCCGTTTTCTATGATAATCTACTTCGCAAAAAATTAGGTAATATTTCCATAATTCGAAAAATCTATTCCCTGAAAAGTCGATAATCTACTTTCCCTGAAAAGTAGAAAATCTATCTACTTTTCGAGTAGATAACCAACTTTCCTGGAAAGTAGATATTTCCCATTTTTATGATACAAATTTCCCGTTTTCTATGATAATCTATTTTCGGGAAAGTAGATATTTCCCATTTTATGATACAAATTTCCCGTTTTCTATGATTATTTTCGGGAAAGTTATTTGATAACCAACTTTCCGGAAAGTAAGTATTTCCCATTTTTATGATAAATTTCCGTTTTCTATGATAATCTATTTTCGGCAAATTTGGTTATCTAACCAACTTTCCCGGAAAGTAGATAATTCCCATTTTTTATGATACAAATTTCCCGTTTTCTATGATAATCTATTTTCGGAAAATTTGGTTATCTAACCAACTTTCCCGGAAAGTAGATATTTCCCATTTTTTGTGATGCAAATTTCCCGTTTTCTATGATAATCTACTTCACAAAATTAGGTAATATTTCCCCCAAAATTCGAAAATCTATTCCCCCGAAAAATCGATAATCTACTTTCCCGAAAAGTAGAAAATCTATCTACTTTTCGGGAAAGTAGATAACCAACTCTCCCGGAAAGTAGATATTTCCCATTTTTTATGATACAAATTTCCCGTTTTCTATGATAATCTATTTTTCGGGAAAGTTGTTTATCTAACCAACTTTCGCGGAAAGTAGATATTTCCCATTTTTTATGATACAAATTTCCCGTTTTCTATGATAATCTATTTTCGGCAAATTTGGTTATCTAACCAACTTTCCCGGAAAGTAAATATTTCCCATTTTTATGATACAAATTTCCCGTTTTCTATGATAATCTATTTTCGGGAAATTTGTTTATTTAACCAACTTTCGCGGAAAGTAGATATTCCCATTTTTTATGATACAAACTTCCCGTTTTCTATGATAATCTATTTTCGGCAGATTTGGTTATCTAACCAACTTTCCCGGAAAGTAGATATTTCCCATTTTTTATGATACAAATTTCCCGTTTTCTATGATAATCTATTTTCGGCAAATTTGGTTATCTAACCAACTTTCCCGGAAAGTAGATATTTCCCATTTTTTGTGATACAAATTTCCCGTTTTTTATGATAATCTACTTCGCAAAATTAGGTAATATTTCCCCTAAAATTCGAAAATCTATTCCCCCGAAAAATCGATAATCTACTTTCCCGAAAAGTAGAAAATCTATCTACTTTTCGGGAAAGTAGATAACCAACTCTCCCGGAAAGTAAATATTTCCCATTTTTTATGATATAAATTTCCCGTTTTCTATGATAATCTATTTTCGGGAAAGTTGTTTATCTAACCAACTTTCGCGGAGAGTAGATATTTCCCATTTTTTATGATACAAATTTCCCGTTTTCTATGATAATCTATTTCCGGTGCAGATATTTCCCATTTTTATGATACAAAATTTCCTCTGTTTTCATAGATATTTTCGGGAAAGTTGGTTATCTAACCAACTTTCCCGGTAAGTAGATATTTCCATTTTTATGATACAAATTTCCTGTTTTCTATGATATCTATTTTGGCAAATTTGTTATCTAACCAACTTTCGGAAAGTAGATATTTCCATTTTTGTGATACAAATTTCCGTTTTCTATGATAATCTACTGCAAAATTAGGTAATATTTCCCCAAAGTCGAAATCTACTCCCCGAAAGTCGATAATCTACTTTTGCCGAGTAGAAAATCTATCTACTTTTCAGGAAGTAGATAACCAACTTTCCCGGAAAGTAGATATTCATTTTTTATATGTTACAAATTTCTCGTTTTCTATGATAATCTATTTTCGGGAAAGAACTTAACTCTTCCCGGAAAGTAGATATATCCCATTTTTTATGATACAAATTTCCGTTTTCTATGATAATCTATTTTCGGGAAAGTAGATATTTCCATTTTTTGTGATACAAATTTCGTTTTCTATGATAATCTATTTTCGGCAAATTTGGTTATCTAACCAACTTTCCCGGAAAGTAGATATTTCCCATTTTGTGATACAAATTTCCGGTTTCTATGATAATCTACTTCGCAAAATTAGTAATATTTCCCCAAATTTCGAAAATCTACTTCCCCGAAAAGTCGATAATCTACTTTGCCGAGAAAATCTATCTACTTTTCAGGGAAGTAGATAACCAACTTTCCCGGAAAGTAGATATTTCCCATTTTTTATGATACAAATTTCCGTTTTCTATGATATCTAGTTTCGGGAAAGTTGTTATCTTAACCAACTTTCCCGGAAAGTGATATTTCCCATTTTTTAATGATACAAATTTCCGTTTTCTATGATAATCTATTTTCGGAAAGTAGATATTTCCCATTTTTTATGATACAAATTTCCCTGTTTTCTATGATAATCTATTTTCGGGAAAGTTGATATTTCCATTTTTATGATACATTTCCTGTTTTCTATGATAATCTATTTTCGGGAAAAGTAGATTTCCATTTTTATGATACAAATTTCCTTTTTTCTATGATAATCTATTTTCGGCAATTTGGTTATCTAACTAACTTTCCCGGAAAGTAGATATTTCCCATTTTTGTGATACAAATTCCCGTTTCTATGATAATCTACTTCGCAAAATTAGGGGTAATATTTCCAAATTGAAAATCTACTTCCCGAAAAGTCGATAACTACTTCGTTCTAGTAGAAAATCCATTCACTTTTCAGGGAAGTAGATAACCAACTTTCCGGAAAGTAGATATTTCCCATTTTTATGATACAAATTTCCTGTTTTCTATGATAATTATTTCGGTGTTGGTTATCTAACCAACTTTCCCGGAAAGTAGATATTTCCCATTTTTATGATACAAATTTCCTGTTTTATGATAATCTATTTCGGGAAAGTTGTTATCTAACCAACTTTCCCGGAAAGTAGATATATCCATTTTTATGATAAAATTTCCGTTTTCTATGATAATTCATTTTCTGGAAAGTAGATATTTCCCATTTTTTATACAAATTTCCCGTTTTCTATGATAATTTTTCGGGAAAGTTGGTTATCTAACCAACTTTCCCGGAAAGTAGATATTTTCCCATTTTTTATGATACAAATTTCCCTGTTTTCTGTGATAATCTATTTCGGCAATTTGGTTATCTAACCAACTTTCCGGAAAGTAGATATTTCCCCATTTTTGTGATACAAATTTCCCTGTTTCTATGATAATCTACTTTGCAAAATTAATATTTCCAAAATTCGAAAATCTTATTTCCCGAAAAGTCGATAATCTACTTTGCCGAAAATGAAAATCTATCTACTTTGTGGAAGTAGATAACCAACTTTCTGAAAGTAGATATTTCCTATTTTTATGATACAAATTTCCCGTTTCTATGATATCTATTTTCGGGAAAGTTGGTTATCTAACCAATTTTCGCGGAAAGTAGATATTTCATCTTTATGATACAAATTTCCCGCTTTCTATGATAATCTATTTTCGGCAAATTTGGTTATCTAATAACTTTCGGAAGTAGATATTTCCCATTCTTTATGATACAAATTTCCCGTTTCTATGATAATCTATTTTCGGAAAGTTGGTTATCTAACAACTTTCGGAAGAGTAGATATTCCATTTTTATGATACAAATTTCCGTTTTTCTATGATAATCTATTTTCGGCAAATTTGGTTATCTAAAACTTTCCCGGAAAGTAGATATTTCATTTTTGTGATACAAATTTCCGTTTTCTATGATAATCTACTTCGCAAAATTGGTAATATTTCCCCAAAATTCGAAAATCTACTTCCCGAAAGTCGATAATCTGCTTTGCCAGTAGAAAATCATCTACTTTTCGGGAAGTAATAATAACTTCGGAAAGTAGATATTTCCCATTTTATGATACAAATTTCCGTTTTCTGTGATAATCTATTTTCGGGAAAGTTGGTTATCTAACAACTTTCCCGGAAAGTAGATATTCCATTTTTATGATAATCTATTTTCGGAGAAAGCAGATCATTCAATTTCGTTTTTCTATGATAATTTATTTTCGGAAAGTTGGTTATCTATCAACTTTCCCGGAAGTAGATATTTCCCATTTTTATGATACAAATTTCCCGTTTTCTATGATAATCTATTTTCGGCAAATTTGGTTATCTAACTCAACTTTCCCGGAAAGTAGATATTTCCATTTTTTGTGATACAAATTTCCCGTTTTCTATGATAATCTACTTCGCAAAATTAGGTAATATTTCCCCATAATTAATCTATTCCCCGAAAAGTCGATAATCTACTTTCCAGTAGAAAAATCTATCTACTTTTCGGGAAAATCAAATAACCAACTTTCCTGGAAAGTAGATATTTCCATTTTTATGATACAAATTTCCCGTTTTCTATGATAATCTATTTTCAGGAAAGTAGATATTTCATTTTATGATACAAATTTCCGTTTTCTATGATAATCTATTTTCGGGAAAGTTGGTTATCTAACAACTTTCCCGGAAAGTAGATATTCCCATTTTTATGATACAAATTTTCCGTTTTCTATGATAATCTATTTTCAGCAAATTTGGTTATCTAATCAACTTTCCGGAAAGTAGATATTTCATTTTTGTGATACAAATTTCCGTTTTCCTGATAATCTACTTCGCAAAATTAGGTAATATTTCCCCAAAATTCGAAAATCTACTTCCCCGAAAAGTCGATAATCTACTTTGCCGAAGTGAAAAATCTGAGGTAGATAACCAACTTTCCCGGAAAGTAGATATTTCATTTTTATGATACAAATTTCGTTTTCTCTTGATAATCTATTTTCGGAAAGTAGATATTTCCATTTTTTATGATACAAATTTCCCGTTTTCTATGTTAATCTATTTTCGGAAAGTTGGTTATCTAACAACTTTCCGGAAAGTAGATATTCCATTTTTATGATACAAATTTCCCGTTTTCTATGATAATCTATTTTCGGGAAATGAAATATTTCCCATTTTTTTATGATACAAATTTCCCGTTTTCTATGATAATCTATTTTCGGCAAATATGGTTATCTAACCAACTTTCCCGGAAAGTAGATATTTCCATTTTTTGTGATACAAATTTCCCGTTTCTATGATAATCTACTTCATAAAGAATTGGGTAATATTTCCCCATAATTCGAAAATCTATTCCCCGAAGTCGATAATCTACTTTCCCCGAAAAGTAGAAAATCTATCTACTTTTCGGGAAAATCAAATAACCAACTTTCCCGGAAAGTGAATATTTCCCATTTTTTATGATACCATTCCCGTTTTTCTATGATAATCTATTTTTCGGGAAAAGTAGTGTTTCCCATTTTTATGATACAAATTTCCCGTTTTCTATGATAATCTAATTTCGGGAAAGTTGATTTATCTAACCAACTTTCCCGGAAAGTAGAATATTCCCATTTTTATACCAAATTTCCCGTTTTCTATGATAATCTATTTTCGCTTAAATTTGGTTATCTAGCACTCAACTTTCCCGGAAGTAGATATTTCCCATTTTTGTGATACAAAATTTTCCCGTTTTCTGATAATCTACTTCGCAAAATTAGGTAATATTTCCCCCAAGATTCGAAAATCTACTTCCCGAAAAGTCGATAATCTACTTTTGCCGAAATGAAAATCTATCTACTTTTCAGGGAAGTAGATAACCAACTTTCCCGGAAAGTAGATATTTCCCCATTTTTATGATACAAATTTCCATTTTCTATGATAATCTATTTTCGGGAAAGTTGGTTATCTAACCAACTTTCCCGGAAAGTGAATATTTCATTTTTATGATAAATTTCCCGTTTTCTATGATAATCTATTTTCCGGAAAGTAGATATTTCCCATTTTTTTATGATACAAATTTCCCGTTTTCTGTGATAATCTATTTTTCAGAAAGTTGGTTATCTAACCAACTTTCGGTAGTGAATATTTCCCATTTTTTATGATACAAATTTCCGTTTTCTATGATAATCTATTTGCAGCAAATTTGGTTTATCTAACCAACTTTCGGAAAGTAGATATTTCCCCATTTTTGTGATACAAATTTCCCGTTTTCTATGATAATCTACTTCGCAAAATTAGGTAATATTTCCCCCAAAGTCGAAATTCTGCTTCCCCGAAAAGTCGATAATCTACTTTTGCCGAAAAGTAGAAAATCTATCTACTTTTCGGGGAAGTAGATAACCAACTTTCGATAGAATATTTCCCATTTTATGATACAAATTTCCCGTTTTCTATGATAATCTATTTTTCGGGAAAGTAGATATTTCCCATTTTTTTATGATACAAATTTCCGTTTTCTGCTGATAATCTATTTTCGGCAAATTTGGTTATCCTAGCTCAACTTTCCCGGAAAGTAGAATGTTTCCCACATTTTTGTGATACAAATTCCGGTTTCTATGATAATCTGCTTCTTAAAAATTAGGTAATATTTCCCCAAATTCGAAAATCTACTTCCCGAAAAGTCGATAATCTACTTTGCCCGAAAAAGTAGAAAATCTATCTACTTTAAGATGAATATCTTTCGGAAAGTAGATATTTCCCCATTTTTTGTGATACCAAATTTCCCGTTTTTCTATGATAATCTATTTTCGGGAAAGTTGGTTATCTCTTTCAACTTTCCCGGAAAGTGAATATTTCCATTTTTTTAATGATACAAATTTCCGTTTTCTATGATAATCTATTTTCGGGAAAGTAGATATTTCCCATTTTTATGATACAAATTTCCCGTTTTTTCTGATAATCTATTTTCGGGAAGTAGATATTTCCCATTTTTTTATGATACAAATTTCCCGTTTTTCTATGATAATCTATTTTCGGGAAAGTAGATATTTCCCATTTTTTATGATACAAATTTCCCGTTTTCTATGATAATCTATTTTAAACGAATTTGGTTATCTAACATAACTTTCGGAAAGTAGATATTTCCCATTTTTTGTGATACAAATTTCCCGTTTTCTATGATAATCTACTTCGCAAAAAATTAGGTAATATTTCCCCCAAAATTCGAAAATCTACTTCCCCGAAAGTCGATAATCTACTTTGTAGTAGAAAATCTATCTACTTTTCGGGAAATCGTCTTAACTTTCAGAAGGCGATATTTCCCCATTTTTTATGATACAAATTTCGTTTCTATGATAATCTATTTTTCAGAAGATTGGTTATCTAACCAACTTTCGGAAAGTAGATATTTCCCATTTTTATGATACAAATTCCCGTTTTCTATGATAATAATCTATTTTTTCGGGAAGTTGGTTATCTAACCAACTTTCCCCAGAAAGTAGATATTTCATTTTTATGATACAAATTTCCTTTTCTATGATATGTAGTCTATTTTCCGGGAAAGTTGGTTTATCTAACCAACTTTCGCGGAAAGTAGGCATATTTCTATTCTTTATGATACAAATTTCCGTTTTCTATGATAATCTATTTTCGGCAAATTTGGTTATCTAACCAACTTTCCGGGAGAGTAGATATTTCCCATTTTATTGATACAAATTTCCCGTTTCTGTGATAATCTACTTCGCAAAATTAGGTAATATTTCCCCCAAAATTCCGAAATCTACTTCCCGAAAAGTCGATAATCTACTTTCTTCGAAAGTAGAAAATCTATCTACTTTTCGGGAAGTAGATAACCAACTTTCCCGGAAAGGCGAATATTCCCATTTTTATGATACAAATTTCCCGTTTCTATGATAATCTATTTTCGGGAAAGTTGGTTATCCTAATAAGTTCCCGGAAAGTAGATATTTCCATTTTATGATACAAATTTCCGTTTTCTATGATAATCTACTTCATAAAATTAGGTAATATTTCCCCCATAATTCGAAAATCTATTCCCCGAAAAGTCGACAATCTACTTTTCGAAAAGTAGAAAATCTATCTACTTTTCGGGAAATAAATAACCAACTTTCCCGGAAGTAGATATATCCCATTTTTATGATAAAATTTCCCGTTTTCTATGATAATCTATTTTCGGGAAAGTAGATATTTCCCATTTTTTTTATACAAATTTCCCGTTTTCTGTGATAATAATCTATTTTCCGGGAAAGTTGGTTTATCTAACCAACTTTCCGGAAAATAAATATTCCCATTTTTATGATACAAATTTCGTTTTTCTATGATAATCTATTTTCGGCAAATTTGATTTATCTAATAACTTTCCCGGAAAGTAGATATTTTCCCATTTTTGTGATACAAATTTCCCGTTTTCTATGATAATCTACTTTGCAAAGTGCGTAATATTTCCCCCAAAATTCGAAAATCTACTTCCCCGAAAAAAGTCGATAATCTACTTTGCCCGAAAAATGAAAATCTATCTACTTTTTTCAGGAAGTAGATAATAACTTTCTGGAAAGTAGATATTTCCCTATTTTTTATGATACAAATTTCCCGTTTTTCTATGATAATAATCTATTTTCGGGAAAGTTGGTTTATCTAACAATTTTCGCGGAAAGTAGATATTTCCCATTCTTTATGATACAAATTTCCCTTTCTATGATAATCATTTTCGGCAAATTTGGTTATCCAACTAACTTTCCGGAGTAGATATTTCACATTCTTTTATGATACAAATTTCCCGTTTTCTGTGATAATCTATTTTCCGGGAAAGTTGGTTATCTAACAACTTTCCGGAAAGTAGATATTCCCATTTTTATGATACAAATTTCCCGTTTTCTATGATAATCTATTTTCGGCAAATTTGGTTATCTATCAACTTTCCCGGAAAATAGATATTTCCCATTTTTGTGATACAAATTTCCGTTTTCTATGATAATCTACTTCGCAAAATTAGGTAATGTTCCCCAAAATTCAATCTACTTCCCCGAAAAGTCGATAATCTGCTTTTGCCGAAAGTAGAAAATCTATCTACTTTCAGGAAGTAGATAACTCTTTCGGAAGTAGATATTTCCCATTTTTTGTGGTACAAATTTCGTTTTTCTATGATAATCTATTTTCCGGGAAAGTTGGTTATCTAACCAACTTTCCGGAAAGTAGATATTTCATTTTTTATGATGCAAATTTCCGTTTTCTACTTATGATAAATCTATTTTCGGCAAATTTGGTTATCTAATAACTTTCGGAAAGTAGATATTTCCCATTTTTGTGATACAAATTTCCGTTTTCTATGATGTCTTCAAAAATTAGGTAATATTTCCCCAAAATTCAATCTACTTCCCCGAAGTCGATCTGCTTTTGCCGAAAAGTAGAAAAATCTATCTACTTTTCAGGGAGGTGAATAACCAACTTTCCCGGAAGTAGATATTTCCATTATTTTATGATACAAATTTCCGTTTTCTATGAGTAATCTATTTTCGGGAAAGTAGATATTTCCCATTTTTATGATACAATTTCCGCGTTTTCTATGTTAATCTATTTACCGGAAAGTTGGTTTATCTAACCAACTTTCCCGGAAAGTAGATATTTCCCATTTTTATGATGCAAATTTCCCGTTTTCTATGATAATCTATTTTCAGGAAAGTAGATACTCCCATTTTTTATGATACAAATTCCCGTTTCTATGATAATCTATTTTCGGCAAATATGGTTATCTGTAACAACTTTCGGAAAGTAGATATTTCCCATTTTTTGTGATAAATTTCCGTTTTCTATGATAATCTACTTCTTAAAGTGGTAATATTTCCCCCATAATTCGAAAATCTATTCCCCCGAAAAGTCGATAATCTACTTTCCCGAAAAGTAGAAAATCTATCTACTTTTCGGGAAAAGTAAATAACCAACTTTCCCGGAAAGTAGATATTTCCCATTTTTTATGATGCAAATTTCACGTTTTTCTATGATAATCTATTTTCGGGAAAGTAGATATTTCCCATTTTTATGATACAAATTTCCCGTTTTCTATGATAATCTAATTTCGGGAAAGTTGGTTATCTAACTCCAACTTTCCCGGAAAGTAGATATTCCCATTTTATGATACAAATTTCCGTTTCTATGATAATCTATTTTCGGCAAATTTGGTTATCTAATCCCAACTTTCCCGGAAAGTAGATATTTCCCATTTTTGTGATACAAATTTCCCGTTTTCTATGATAATCTACTTCGCAAATTAGGTAATATTTCCCCCAAAAATTCAATCTACTTCCCCGAAAGTCGATAATCTACTTTGCCGAAAAGTGAAAATCTATCTACTTTTCGGGAAGTAGATAACCAACTTTCGGAAAGTAGATATTTCCCCATTTTTTATGATACAAATTTCCCGTTTTCTGTAATTAATCTATTTTCGGGAAAGTAGATATTTCCATTTTTATGATACAAATTTCCCCGTTTTCTACCGATAATCTATTTTCGGGAAAGTTGGTTATCTAACCAACTTTCGATGAAACAAAATATTTCCATTTTTATCGATACAAATTTCCCGTTTTCTATGATAATCTATTTTCGGCAAATTTGGTTATCTAACCAACTTTCCCGGAAAAGTAGATATTTCCCATTTTTTGTGATACAAATTTCCGTTTTCTATGATAATCTCACTTCATAAAATTAAGTATGTTCCCCAAAGATCGAAATTCTACTTCCCCGAAAAGTCGATAATCTACTTTGCCGAAAAGTAGAAAATCTATCTACTTTCGGGAAGTAGATAACCTTTCGGAAAGTGAATATTCCCATTTTTATGATACAAATTTCCCGTTTTCTATGATAATCTATTTTCGGGAAAAGTTGGTTATCTAACTCAACTTTCCCGGAAGAAATAGATATATCCCATTTTTATATTCTAAATTTCCGTTTCCTATGATAATCTATTTTTCGGGAAAGTAGATATTTCCCATTTTTATGATACAAATTTCCGTTTTCTATGACCGTCTATTTTTCGGCAAATTTGGTTTATCTAACCAACTTTCCCGGAAAGTAGATATTTTACATTTTTTGTGATACAAATTTCCGGTTTTCTATGATAATCTACTTCGCAAAATTAGGTAATATTTCCCCAAAATTCGAAAATCTACTTCCCCGAAAAGTCGATAATCTACTTTGCCGAAAAGTAGAAAATCTATCTACTTTTCGAGAGTAGATAACCAACTTTCGGAAAGTAATTTCCCCATTTTTTATGATACAAATTTCCGTTTTCTATGATAATCTATTTTTCCGGGAAAGTTGGTTATCTAATAACTTTCGGAAAGTAGATATTCCCATTTTTTAATGATACAAATTTCCCGTTTTCTATGATAATCTATTTTTTCGGGAAAGTAGATATTTCCCCATTTTTTGTGATACAAATTTCCCGTTTTCTGTGATAATCCTATTTTTCGGGAAAAGTAGATATTTCCCATTTTTATGATACAAATTTCCCGTTTTCTATGATAATCTATTTTTCGGGAAAGTAGATATTTCCATTTTTTATGATACAAATTTCCGTTTTCTATGATAATCTATTTTCGGCTTAAATTTGGTTAGTCTAACTCAACTTTCGGAAAGTAGATATTTCCCCATTTTTTGTGATACAAATTTCCACGTTTTCTATGATAATCTACTTCGCAAAAATTAGGTAATATTTCCCCAAAATTCAATCTACTTCCCCGAAAAGTCGATAATCTACTTTGCCGAAA
>NW_024740271.1:0-18260 GCF_018991925.1 Homarus americanus | reverse complement strand
ACAGGGGTATATATATATATATATATATATATATATATATATATATATATATATATATATATATATATATATATATATATATCTTGATAAAATCACACGGGAAAATGGAAACAACAGATGCATAGCTTTCGTCTTTATTCAAGACATCTTCAGAGCAACTGGATTACATGGACAGAGAGGGCTTAAATACACTGGGGTGACCTAAAACATGAGGTCAGGTCATAATGATGACATCCACTAATCCCCACACCAACAAACCGTAGAGGGGCAAGAGAAGGTGGTGACGTGACTAGACAGGTCAGGTCAGAAAAAAAGGACCCACAAAATAACTGTCATACATCAAGATCAAAGGTTTTCAAAAGCATTTTTAACCTTGGGCCACTGACAAATAAATTTATGTAACATATTATCAGTTTTGAACTGACCATCACTAAGGTTTATTGATTTTAATTCCTTAATCAAACTAGCTTCAACAAGTCTTTCTGTGACACAAGATGATTTGAATACTTCTAAGCTTTTTCCAAGCAATGGGGTGATTATTATTCCTAACATGAACGAACAAGGCACTGCTTGATGCAGTTCTGATATTATACTTATGTTGTTTGATTCTGAGCTGCAGTGTTTTTCTGTCTGACCTACATAATTACAATTACATTTGCTACATGGAATACAATAAACACTTCCATTTACATTCAAACTTGGGCTATTCCTTATTAACATATTGGTAATGGTTGAGTCATACTTGAAAACAACATTAATATTTAGAAGCTTGAGGACCGAACTAACGGGACAAATTCATCACGATAGGGCAGAGTCAAAATATTGTTAAGTGTAGGAACTTGTCTGGTTAGAGAGGAATGAAAGGATTTTTGCCCTTTTAAGCAACGATCAACAAACACAGAAGGGTACCAAGTTTCTGTGCAATAGAACGAATGTGTTTAAATTCATCGTCAATAAATTCAGAGTCACAAATACGCAGACATCGTAGGAATATAGCAGAAAAAACTGACATTTTGGTAGACTCAAGGTGATTGGATAAAAAAGTGGAAACTGTCACCTGTGTGGGCTTTCTATATACCTTAAATTTATAGTTTTGGCCATTTCTCATGATAAGCATATCAAGAAATGGAAGGATTCACTTATTTCTCTTTCAATTTTGAATGTGATACTAGGGACAATATTATTAAGCGTCTAAAAATTCAAATGGGTCACTGTTTTAGGCCAAAGACAAGAACATCATCTACATATCTATACCAAGGAGGAATAAAGTCCACTATATTGGGTAAGTAATCTAGACTCAAAAACTCCATATAAATACAGGCTAGAGGAGCAGAAAGACAATTACCCATGCTCATGCCAAATATTTGTTTTAGAACTTCCCATTCCTCTCTATCCAGACAAGTTCCTACCTTAGAATATTTTGACTCTGCCTACTATTGATGAATTTGTCCCGTTAGTTCGGTCCCTCAAGCTTCTAAATATTAATGTTGTTTTCAAGTATGACTCAACCATTACCAATATGTTAATAAGGAATAGCCCAAGTTTGAATGTAAATGGAAGTGTTTATTGTATTCCATGTAGCAAATGTAATTGTAATTATGTAGGTCAGACAGGAAAAACACTGCAGCTCAGAATCAAACAACATAAGTATAATATCAGAACTGCATCTGAAAGCAGTGCCTTGTTCGTTCATGTTAGGAATAATAATCACCCCATTGGCTGGAAAAAAGCTTAGAAGTATTCAAATCATCTTGTGTCACAAGACTTCTGGTTGAAGCTAGTTTGATTAAGGAATTAAAATCAATAAACCTTAGTGATGGTCAGTTCAAAACTGATAATATGTTACATAAATTTGTTGTCAGTGGCCCAAGGTTAAAATGCTTTGAAAACCTTTGATCTTGATGTATGACAGTTATTTGTGGGTCCCTTTTTCTGACCTGACCTGTCTAGTCACGTCACCACTCTTCTCTTTAAGCTCCTCTACGGTTTTGTTGGTGTGGGGATTAGTGGATGTCATTATGACCTGACCTCATGTTTTAGGTCACCCTGTATATTTAAGCCTCTGTCCATGTAATCCAGTTGCCTCTGAAGATGTCTTGAATAAAGACGAAAGCTAAGGTACTCCGTTGTTTCCATTTTCCGTGATTTTATCAAGATTTATCTTATCCACGTTTTCATTGTGGATTTACGATATATATATATATATATATATATATATATATATATATATATATATATATATATATATATATATATATATATATATATATACAGGGTGTCCTATAAATTTCATACATAGGAAAAATAAATTTTATATGAAAATTCATTTTATTTATATAATATGCTCTACATGACTACCATTGTGTTGAAACACTCTTCAATGCGTGTCCTCCACTGCTGAAGAACACGTTAAGCACAGCTGGAGTTATGCTTGTAATGGCAAGGTGATACGTTGTATGGAAAACTATGTAGGAACCCTGTATATGTGTATATATATATATATATATATATATATATATATATATATATATATATATATATATATATATATATATATATATATATATATATATATATATATATATATATATATATATATATATATATATATATATATATATATATATATATATATATATATATATATATTTTTTCTGCGGGACAGGTTTTTGGGAACTTTGAAAACAAACACCTGCTAACACACACCTGTTAACTACATCAAGGTAATATACAGCATTTATCGGCCCGCATGTATCGTGTTTCAGTTAGGTCAATACTTGCAATCCGAAAAGTTGCAAAACATGAACTGAGAAATAGGACAAATGACGTGAGACATGCTGTGAGTTGGAGCATTCACTCTGACACCCAAACCAGTGAATGCTCGATGATCAAAGTATAGGTCTTCTACGTCATTTGTTGCTATATTTGTTCATGTTTTGCAATGCAACTTATTGCAAATGCCATTTATTGACCTTGTACGTCATCAACTGAAGAACTATTCATTCGGGGCGAGAAATATATTACCCTGGTTACGTTTAACCCACCTGACAGATCTCCGTTACGTTGTGATCAAGTGACAGCCTTTGCTTCTACAGTCTTAAATCATAACCTTATTTTCATGGATATTCAGTAACAGAATTGCAAGGTCGAATTACGGTCACAACTTTAACTGAAATTGGGCCCATTCCTTACTGAAGATCAGGAGTTACAACTTCAGTTCACCAAGATCTTTTGTCAACAACGGTCTGATATCTTAATCACAATTTTAATGAGTAGAGATATTGTGGTCATCGTCGGTCACCTTATAACTAGACTGTCACTATCGAAATGAATTCGTCAGTATTCAATGAGCGATATCGGGCCATAAATATTTCCTCGTTCTAAGATCACACATTGTTTCAACACCGTAGATCTAAAGTCACAACTATTGTCTCTACTACATAACTAAAACCACAACACGTCCTCTGAGTTAATAAGTTACAGCCGCTGAAACTTAAGCCAACAATTTTCTACTAGGAATTCAGAGGTTGAGGTAAAAATTTCTCCCCTGCGGAAACCTGAAATTACAGCTCCTCCTCCTCACGTCAACAGCCTTGCAACACGGGCTCACGACCACCTTGACATCAGGGGCTGAGACGACAATTACCTCGGGGTAAACAATCCCAGCTTTAATCAGGGAGACAATTAATCAATTACCCGCCGGGATCAACCTCTCTGTTGTCTCTGTTAAGCCAATGAAAACGAAGGAAGAGTTGGAGATATTTAAGGAAGAGATTAAGGTTTGAGTGGAGGAGGAGGAGGAAGAGAGGGGAGGAGGAGGAGGAGGAGGAGAGGGGAGGAGGAGAGAGAGGGAGGGAGGAGGAGGAGGGGGAGGGAGGAGGAGGAGAAGGGAGGGGGGAGGAGGAGAGGGGAGGGGGGAGGAGGAGGGGAGGAGGAGGAGAGAGAGGAGGGGAGAGGAGGAAGGGATATGAGGCTTCACATTACAATACTAATCTTCATGAAGCCTTTAGGTCAAATGAGACCCCAATCCTACGACACCCAAAGAAACCATCAAGATTTTAAAACAGTCATTCGAGACCCCCAACCCAACCTATAAGATTTTCATCCATAGAAATTTAGAACCTACGAAGATTCGAGTCATTTAGATCCTTCAGAGAAAAAAAAAACGGAGAGAAAGTGAGAAAGCAAAAAAAGACAGACAGACAGAGATAATATTACTCCACTACCCAAGATCTAATAACTCTCTCTCTCTCTCTCTCTCTCTCTCTCTCTCTCTCTAAGGACTATCACACGTCCTCTTTCCGTACTCCATCAATTCTCAAGACTCATAATGCTTCTCTAACTACCCCTCATGTCCTTCCTCTCAAACTAATCTCAATGGAGAAGACTAATATCCATACATGAAAAAAGTTGAGATTGCAGATCAGACCTTCATACGTTCCTCCCTTTACACTCACCGGACTCACGTTCCTTCCATTAATTACTGCACTTCTCTCAGGACCCCGACTTGTTCTGCTTCTTTGTATTTCTATTTCTCTTCTCGGTAAACACTAATATTTTTAATTAATTCACTGCCTCCAACTCTACTCCCTCCATAGTGGCGTTTAACTGCCTTCTTTTTTATAAGACTTTGCTATATTTTATCATCTCTAATATTTACCTTTTAACATTCTCCTATTGCGAGATTGATCTACACGCTACTAATCTCTTCAACTGTACCTCAGATATGGCCAAAAGGACAACAGTGAACACCCAATAAATTCAACACTGGGTATAGCATCATGTATCTTTTTCATTTTACAGCCATTCTTTCTTGCTTTCACATCACACACTCCTACTACCCCTACCTACCCTCTCCTTATCTCTAGTTTTACTGTATTTACACTTACTAGCACATGTTTAGTCTCCACCACATCCAATACAGCTTTAAAATATCCTCCATCTTTCTCTCGCTTCTTCACCTCTCACCAACATCAGGTTCGGGAGTTACATGTAAACCCCCGTATGATTTTGCCAAAAATATTGTCCAAAGTTGTTGGTGTATTTGGATAAAGGAGAAAGATTACAGTATAAGTTTACCGCCCGGAATAAGTGTCTTCTACAATACGTTAATTTTGCAAGTTTTTCGTGAAATTTTGCAATTTTTCCTAAAATACTAAATGATGAAAAAAAAAAAAGATTAACGGAACACAGTACAAGAATACCCTGATCAGAACCATCCCAGGAGACTTTACCAGCGAGTTTGCTATTAATTACGATAAGCCCATGTGTGGTGAAAGATGGGTCCCATAGACATGTCTGCCTAGTGTGGATACAGCAAGCTGTATACCTAGCCTTCGGTACACATGGAGGAAGCATGGCCAGTACAGCACTCGACCGCCTTCACTTCCCCAAGGTGCAAACTTAGGTATACATATGTGGTAAAATAAGATGTGTTTTATCATGAAGCAATAATTTTCAAACCTCATTCTTCTGAAAATAATACTGAGACGGGTAGTTTAACCTTTTGTCACTTGTTTATTTCTGTTCCTTATCTGTTTACACTACATAATAATACTGACATATGTGTGATTTATCTCTACAGTGGTTTTGCTCTACACCAATCGCAGAGGGTAAGCGGTGCACACATTAGAGGCAGTATACAGTAATAGCTAGAGAGCCATTTTCAAGCATTCTTGGGAACGTTTTTAGAGGGAATAAATTTGTTAAAACTCTCGAGTGGTCGGAAGCTTCACCCACTCAACCCCCCCCCCCTCCTCGGTTCCTCCCCACACCGGAGTGTAAAAAAACAAACCACGTGACGACAAAAGTTACTTACACAATAAACCTGAGCTTATTACTCTCTTTATCCAGTATATTGTCCTTCCTCTTGTGGATCTTTGTCTCCTGCCAGAAGAGTGTGCAATTTCTACCTCAATTTATCATTCATCCTCCAATCACCAAAATCCTCCTACTTTCACTTTCCCTTTCCTGAATATTACCATCATATTTAATATTCACTTTCGTCTTCAAATGTTCACTTTCTGCAACTAAATCACACATTTTCTTAAAAAAATGTTGTTGTGAATCATAAATGTTTGAGTTATGCCGTCTCGTAATTATTGACAGACAATTATTAAACCAATTTTACAAATCTTACATCGTCAAGAAAACAATTAAATCCGAAAAATCAAAATGGAAAAAAAAAGACTTTGTATTCTTATATTCATCGAAAATCTGACTTTTCTCTATCTGTGTGAACGAGAGACGGAGTTGATAAAGATGAGAGATGAAGAGATACAAATATTTGGTGAGAGATGCTAATATTTTTAGTTGATATGCAAGAAGTAAGAATTTATGAGAGAGAGAGAGAGAGAGAGAGAGAGAGAGAGATGCTGTTGATGACAGGTTGACGTTAAGAGACTTTCCGTGTTGGGAGGAAGATCGAGATGAGGGAGTCGATGCAGATGATGGGTAAACACTTCAGCCGGGAGATGACGATTTCAGTGAGGGCTTCAGGAAAATGAGTGTTTCAGATGAGAGGCTTCCATGTTGCAGAGTAATGGGAGGGTTTCAGGGTAATGGGAGAGCCTCAGGGTAATGGGGGAGCTTCGGGGTAATGGAATAGTTTCAGTGAAATGGGAGAGCTTCAGTGTAATGGGAGTCTTTCAGTGTAATGGGGGAGCTTCAGCGTGTAATAGGAGGGATTCAGTGTAATGGGAGAGCTTCAGGGTAATTGGAGAGCTTCAGGATAATGGGAGAGCTTCAGGGTAATGGGAGAGCTTCAGGGTAATGGGAGAGCTTCAGTGTAATGGGAGGGATTCCGGGTAATGGGAGAGCTTCAGTGTAATGGGGAGCTTCAGGGTAATGGGGGAGCTTCAGGGTAATGGGGGAGCTTCAGGGAAATGGGAGAGCTTCAGGGTAATGGGGGATCTTCACTGCAATGGGATTCTTTTAGTGTAATGGGAGAGCTTCAAGGTAATGGGAGAGCTTCAGGGAAATGGGAGAGCTTCAGGGTAATGGGAGAGTTTCAGGGTAATGGGAGAGTTTCAGGGTAATGGGAGAGTTTCAGGGTAATGGGAGAGCTTCAGTGTAATGGGAGAGTTTCAGGGTAATGGGTGAGCTTCAGGGTAATGGGAGAGCTTCAGGGTAATGGGAGAGTTTCAGGGTAATGGGAGAGGTTCAGGGTAATGGGAGAGCTTCAGGGTAATGGGAGAGCTTCAGGGTAATGGGAGAGCTTCAGGGTAATGGGAGAGTTTCAGGGTAATGGGTGAGCTTCAGGGTAATGGGAGAGCTTCAGTGTAATGGAAGTGCTTCAGTGTAATGGTGGAGCTTCAGGGTAATGGTGGAACTTCAGGGTAATGGTAGTCTTTCGGTGTAACGGAAAGAGGTGTGGGGTAATGTAAAAGATTAAAGGTAATAGAAGAGCTTCAGTTGAGAGGCATCCAGGCTTCAGTGAAATGGGAGAGGTTTCAGTAAGAGGCTTCATATAAAAGTGGTAAGGCTTCAGGTATTAACGCTTCAGCTTAAGGGAAGAGATAAGCCTCGGTTAATTTTAGCCAAGATTTAACGAGTGTGAGTGCACGGGTGAGGGAGGGAACACAAGCACAGGGCCAGGGAGTGGGGGAGGCGACACAAGCACAGGGTCAGGGAGTGGGGGAGGCGACACAAGCACAGGGCCAGGGAGTGGGGGAGGCGACACAAGAACAGAGTGAGGAGGAACACAAGCACAGAGTGGGGAGGGAACCTGGCACAGGGAGCCAGGGGGTGGGGAGGCGGCTGAAAGCACAGGGTCAGGGGAGTGGGGGAGGCGGGCACACCAGGGCAGAGAATGGGGAGGAACACAAGCACAGAGGTGGGGAAACGAAAAGCACAGGGTCAGAGTGGGAGGCGAGCAAGCACAGGGCCAGGGGAGTGGGAGGCGACACAAGCACAAGACCAGGGAATGGGGAGGAACACAAGCACAGGGGGAGTGAGGGGAGGAACACAAGCACAGGGCCAGGGGAGTGGGGAGGCGACACAAGCACGGTCAGGGGAGTGGGAGGCGGCACACAAGCACAAAGAGTGGGGAGGCGACACAAGCACAGAGTGGGAGGCGACACAAGAACAGGGTCCAGGGAGTGGGGGTGAGCACAAGCACAGGGGTCAGGGGGTGGGGGAGGCGACACAAGCACAGGGCCAGGGAGTGGGGAGGCGACACAAGCACCAGGGTCAGGGGAGTGGGAGGCGACACAAGTACAGGGGTGAGAGGGGCGACACAAGCACAGGGTGGGGGGAGGCGACACAAGCACAGGTCCAGGAGTGGGGGAAGCGACACAAGCACAGGGTCAGGAGGGTGGGGAGGCTGACACAAGCACAGGGTCAGAGTGGGGAGGCTACAGAAGCACAGGGGCCAGGGGTGGGAGGCGGCAGTACAGAGGGTGAGGGAGGCGACACAAGCAGGGGTCAGGGGTGGGGGAGGCAGCAGGGGTCAGGGGAGTGGGGAGGACAAGCATGGGCAGGGGTGAGGGGGCGACGGGTCGAGGTGAGGCACAGCACAGGTCAGGGGAGTGGGGGCCAAGCTCAGTCAGGAGTGGGGGGAAGCGACACAAGCACAGGGTCAGGGAGTGGGGAGGGACACAAGCACAGGAGCCAGGGAGTGAGGGGAGGCACAAGCACAGGGCCAGGGGAGTGGGAGGCGGCACAGAGTACAGGGGTGAGGGAGGCGACTTCGCTTTGAGGTCAGGGGTGAGGAGGCAGGCACAGCAGACCAGAGAGTGGGAAGCGGCCTGGCACAAGGGTCTCAGTGGGGGTGGCCCCAGCCTGGGCTGAGCTGGCACAGGCTGGAGAGGCAGGCCCCAGCCTGGGGTCAGGGGAGTGGGGTGGCCTAAGCACAGAGGTGGGGAGGCTGACAAGCACAGAGACCCAGGGGAGTGGGGAGGTGACACAGCACTGAGAGTGGGAGGCGACACAAGCACAGAATGAGGGATGAGGTGCACAGAATGATTAGTGGTGGCTAGCTGAAATAAACCATTGGTTGAGAAGAATGTGTGTTCATGACATAACTGGATGAGTAGTATGTATCGTATTCTTGTTCAATGTACTATAAGCTGGATCTGACCAGATCTAGCTGACCAGATATAAGCTGAGAGCTCTACCAGATCTCATTGACAAAAAAAAAAAAAAAAAAAAAAAAAAAAAAAAAAAAAAAAAAAAAAAAAAAAAAAAAAAAAAAAAAAAAAAAAAAAAAAAAAAAAAAAAAAAAAAAAAAAAAAAAAAAAAAAAAAAAAAAAAAAAAAAAAAAAAAAAAAAAAAAAAAAAAAAAAAAAAAAAAAAAAAAAAAAAAAAAAAAAAAAAAAAAAAAAAAAAAAAAAAAAAAAAAAAAAAAAAAAAAAAAAAAAAAAAAAAAAAAAAAAAAAAAAAAAAAAAAAAAAAAAAAAAAAAAAAAAAAAAAAAAAAAAAAAAAAAAAAAAAAAAAAAAAAAAAAAAAAAAAAAAAAAAAAAAAAAAAAAAAAAAAAAAAAAAAAAAAAAAAAAAAAAAAAAAAAAAAAAAAAAAAAAAAAAAAAAAAAAAAAAAAAAAAAAAAAAAAAAAAAAAAAAAAAAAAAAAAAAAAAAAAAAAAAAAAAAAAAAAAAAAAAAAAAAAAAAAAAAAAAAAAAAAAAAAAAAAAAAAAAAAAATATTTTTGGTTTGATTACTTTAGCTTAGGAAATTAAAAGGATGGAAACTTTATATACCTGCACTGTCTATGAACATTGTTTGTATACCTGCTCAGATTTTCAGTACATTGTATATGCATGCCTGTCTATATGAATTGCTGTATACCTTCAGTTTCTATTTACATAGTTCATCATACACTCTGTATGTTCACTGTATGTTTATCTGCACTATCTATGCATATTGTTTGTATATATATATATATATGTTTTACTGTTTATGCCCATTGCCCTTGTACCTGTACTGTTTGTATGTCACAGTCAGGGGTCAAAGTTCACTCCTGCCAAAATGAAGTAGCATCGACACCAAGCAAAGATAACACAGCACTAGACGACAGTAGTTTCAAATTCTAATGATTCAATTCCAGAACAGAACAATTTTTTTCTGATACGTAAATACCTGCCACGTCTTTGTACATTGTATACTACCTGCACTGGGACTGACATCAAGACAGTATGTTGACGAATACATATGACATGTATAAGTAACAAGGTAAGTGATTGTTTACCAGTATACTTTAGTAGAATTATGGTTTAAAAGAAGTCGTACGTTCACTACATCCAAAAGCACACCACGGTAAACAATCTCATTAAATACAAGGTCACTTCTCTACACCAGATATTACACTAAAAAAAAAAATAATCTGCATCCATCAAACGAGAAACAAAGAAATTCACCAAAACAATGGTTAAAAAACAAAAACATCGCGCATCAGTCTTGGTCACACATAGGAGCTAACGCGGAGAACTAACGAAATAGGAAACCAAACTAACGAACATAGAGACAAAAACACGAACAAGCGAGATTGATTTTCTTTCAACATCGACACCAAACTTAATGTTAGCCAGACTGAACCATTGATAAACATCAATGAAACAATTAAATACATCAACATCAGCCAACATAACTATAAATGCGGTTGGTTTGATCACGTAAAAATAATCGATAATTCGTCGTACTGGAAAATTATTCACCTTCCCGATAACATACGGACCCAAAAACGTACATTAATCACCACTCTTATCAACAGCCCGGGTGGAATCTTTGTCGAATTAATATGTTCATTGTATCGCTTTAATATATACTATATGCTAGCAGACGGAAGGGTAAACTTTATAAAACCAGAGGGACAAGAAAAAGTCAGATAAAAGAGGGATGAGGAAGAAGTGTTGAAAGAAACAGGGCGAAATTGGAATAACAATAAATTAGAGAGGAAGGAAGAGGCGTGAGTAAAGGTGTATGAGAAAATAGAAAGTGATTTGGAATAACAAAAATAGAAAGAAAGGAAAGAGGGGAGGGGAGAAAGAGTGGAGGATAAGAAAGAAATTTAGAAGGATCGGAAAGGAGAGAACCGTGAGGAAGAAAAAATTGAGTGGGGAAAAGAGCAAAATGAAAATGATGTGAAAATAAGAAAGAAAAACGATACAAAAAAAACCAAATTGCAAGGAAAACCGGAGTTAGGTTAAAAGGTGTGACTGTACGTGTGTTCCCTCATATCTTTGTGACTAATTAATAAGCCTGATTTGAGTTAGTTAGTAGCTCTTTCATCACATGGTTCATTAATAAATCAGGTATTCAGAACACCTGCTCTTTGCGCCATTGTTTGTCTTGTGTTGTGTCTGTTTCATGAGACTTGTTTTTGTTTTTGTATTGGGAAGAAAGGCGGAGGATATTTCTTCTCAATTTACTACTCAACTATTTGCAAGTTTTTGAGACAATGAATTTTGAAATAAAGTGTTGAATACCGTGAAAAACGTCAGGGGTTTGTTATTTTATTTAATTTTATTTTTATTTTTCTTTTTTTTTGAGGGGGGCTGTATTTGGTCTCCCTAATAATCTTTCGAAGACTGATGGATGTTTCCCAGTAAATGTTTCTTGCAACCACCCAATGATTGCTGAGTATTTTTACATGTTTTTTTTTAAATAAATAGTTGCGTAAAAGGTTGGTATAAATTAGACTAGACGCAAAAAAAATAAACTGCATCTTAAGAGTTTTCAAGGAAATGTTAGTCCTACCACATGTACGTGGTCTCACACAGACGAGTGCTGAACACAACAACATTGTGTGTATTAAAAAAGTAGAACAGGAAGACAGATCATCACATTCTTGAATTGAATTGTAAAAGTTTTATTTAAGCTCATATTAACAATTAAGATTTCATGTTTTAGTAGATATAAAATAGAATCATGATATTAGTAATGGCTGATACATAGAACTAATCAATATAAGAACGTTTAGTCACGGGTGGCTGAGTGTGGTGGTGTAGGTCAGGTCCAACTGTTATCATCTTTGTGTACACAAATTAGATCTGCCTTAACCATTGTTTATAATATGTTATATTTTATTCTGCCACCGTCCCTCCTGCCACCTGTCCCAGCTCTTTTGGACCATTCCTCCGTCCACCCATCCCTCCTCCCTTCACCCAGTCCACCTTTACCCTACTACTTCATCTATTTGTTTCCCTCACATACCCTTCCTCCTTCCCTCCTATACCTTCCGCTCTGTTGCTCTGCACCCTCCAAGCTGGATTTACTCAATTCTTCCTCCTTCCTTCCATCCCTCCCTCTTCAACTTTTGTAATATAGTCTTTGCCTCTCTTCACGTCATCCACTGATTTACTCCTCCTTCGTGTTGATTTTATATTTCCTTCCCAGCTGCTGACTTCATTTACGTTCCTCTCTTCTGCTGATTTTCAAGCAATCCTTCTCCCTCTTTGACTTAAGCCTATCCTTTCTCCCCTCTACTGACTTCAAGCCATCCCCCTCCTTTGCTGACTTCAAAGCCCATCCTCCCTCCTTCTGCTGATTTAAAGCCCATCCTCCTCCCTTCTGCTGATTTCAAAGCCCATCCTCCCCTTCCTCTGCTGACTTTCCCTCCCTCCTCCTGACATCCATCACTCTCTTTCTGCCCCTGCCAACGTTCTCTCGCCGCTCTGCTCCCATTTATCAACCCCCTCCTTTCGCCTATGTTCCTTCACTTCATGTCCTTTCTCGTGACCTCAATATCCTTTCTATTCCTTCTGCTGACATCCTCACCTCTCGTCTCTATATTGACTTTCCTCGCTCTCCCTTCTCCCGTTTATTATTTTCATCTTTCCCTCCCAATTGTTGTTTTCCTCATTGCTTTTCCTCCCTCTCCCTGAGTCTCCAACACAATCCACTACCATAGCTGACGTCTATCACCCCCTGCCCCCCAGCCAGGTAATATCCATTATAACCCACCTCTTCCTTCAGCCTGTGCGTCTACCATTAACTCAACTCCCTCCTCTGGTGACTTCCATCATCCCCCTTCCTCCACTTCCTCCCTCTTCCTGCTGACTGCCGTTCTCACCTTAGTCCTTGCTTCATTCTCCCCGCCTCAGTTCTGTCTGTCTCCAGTCATGCCAGAGGCTTAAGTCGGCTGTCCAATGGCGGTCCTGGACTGTGGGTGCTTTCCCTTAGAGTGTGTGTGTGTGTGTATGTGTGTGTCCTGCAGTCATTGGCGAGAAAGATGAAGACAAGGAGGGGGGGGGGGGCAATGAAGAGAGAGGGGAGAATATGTGGGGAAGAGAAGCTGGGGAATGGGGGGACGTGAGGGACGATGGCGAATGTAATTTGTGGAATGGATGTAAAGACGAGAATGGGGGAGGAAGTGATGAGGAGACTATGGGGGAGAGTAGTTGAATGGGGAATGTGATTGGTTAGGGAACAATATGGAATGATTATTAGTGGAATGGATGCTGTGTCAGAAACAGTGGGGAGAGAGGGACCTAAATAATAAATGAAAGACAACAAAATGGAAGACAAATAATTAGTAGGATGGACGAGAATTAAAATACTAAATAATCAAAACAAAGATTACTGATATATATAATGAAATGAAGTAGCTGTGAATAAAGGTAGATCAGGAGGCAAAGGAAAACTACAACAAAGAACAGACTTAGCGAAAAGTAGAGAACATTATATTGTGAATATAGGAGAAGTTATAAAAAAGATAAATAAAATTGGAAGAGAAGAGAAAAAACAGGGAAATAAGAAGGGTGAATATAAAACAAGAAATTAACTAAAGACTGGGGGTATAAAGAAGAAGAAAACGGGCGAACAGAATTTGAGTCATAAAATAATCCAAAAGTAAAAGTATAGATGTTTAAAAAGAAAAATACGAAAATAAATAAAAATTTGGTTTTATACAGAGAATTTTCATGTGCAGATATTTTTAATGACCATAAGAGAAACATATCGCAAGCATATACTTTGGCTCATAACCAACAAAACCAAAATAATAATGACAAAATATAAGAGTAGGACGATTTAGATGACTTGGTAAAAGAGAAAGAAATCGAGGAACACTGAAATATCTCTTATTAGGAACCAAAAACAATAAGAGGGTTAACTCTCTATGAACTGCTACAATGGGAAGACAAATAACAAGTATCACTGTGCAAAAACTGAGTGAAAGAGTGCCGGGTGAGAGTCGGTGAACAACATCGAACAGGGTAATAATATAAATTGGCTGTTTTGTCGTAAGAGAAGTACCCCGACACTATAGGAAAGATCCTTAGGTATTTAACACAACAATGTAAATAAGTCCTGGTTTAGTATTCTTCCTACTATATTCCCTTTTACCCACGACGAGCCAAGTTCCCTAGACATCAATAATTATGCTTGTATTACTAACTTTATATAATACTCTGTATATCGTCTAAGTGTGCCAGACACTTATGTTCTCGCTACACACCTACAGCACGTGTTTGACCTACTGCTGCTGTCATTATCATCTAACCTCCAGCACCTGATTGGTCGAGGAGGTTAAATGATCACACACACAAGTTATCTTATAGTGAATAAGGTAGCTATTAATTGCCATACGCCCTCTTCTCTGGAGTTTTCTTGAGTCAAAACCTAAATTTATTTTCCTCCTGTTCCTTGCCCAAATATACCACAAACCACGATACAAACAACAGGCACAGATAACAAACAGTTGAGTAAAACATGGTATAATATTCCACCTCCAATAATTCAGTCATCATCCATCAAAGAAGAAGAAATAAAAATACGACATTGCTAAATCCTGTTCTACCCCACCGCCCAAAACAGAAGCAGTGGAGGAATCCAAATCATAACAATCGATGGCACATTAAACATATACGCTTCCTCTGTGTTACTCAAGTCCACCCTAATGGAACAATGCTTGATAACACCCTCCTCCTGGTGACGGATAAAGTCAGTTGGTGGTGAGACAATATTGGGGTGATTATGGTGGGGATGGTGGAGTGCTTGGTAGATTATGAAGATGGTAAGGTGAGTAGGATGCCGGGGATGTGGAGGAGGCAAGGGTGATGATGAAGATCGTGATTATGGGGATGATGGAGGTTAAGATGATGATAGGTGAGGATGATGTTAGGATAGTGGAGTTAAGGAGGATGGTATTTACGATGTTGGGGATGGTGGAGGCAGGATGAAGATTGTGATGGTGATGATGATGATGTTAGATGGTGGAAAATTTTATCTCCAGTGTAAGTCCGAAAATACTAAGCTGAAGCTTATAGGCGTAAACCTTGCACCACCTCGGCTGTTCAGCTGTATGCCCTAGTTACAGTTGCGGATACTTACAACTGATCGGGGTCACTAAACATGGAATAACAAACTGTATACCTTGTACTTTGAAGGGACAAAGGTTACTCCCGTGTTTTTTTTTTTTTTTTACTTAAACAACGGAAACACGGAACTGCCCCTCTCGATACCTGCGTCATCAATCTTGTTGGCTAGGAAGTATTGCTCCAGCCGCTCGCAATATCCCCCCCCCCCTACGGAGGTCTGTCATTTTAGTCGAACTCGTCCAAGCATGATCATCCCCACGCCTAGATTATCCTCGTCACCACTGTTATAATTTGGTAGGCTTCATGGAAATGGCACGTTAGGTTCTAGTATGCTTATATTATGCTTACTAGAGAGAGAGTGCTTCCCCGCTGGTTGCTCGGTCTTCAATGCTTCTCAGTCCTAAATATACCCAGTCTACAGGTCGGAATGTACATTGATACAGAGTTTGGGTCAGATTAGAAACAGTTATAAGCACCTCTACCTAGACGAGAAACTATGGCTGTCAACGCGGGGGTTTCTTAGCTGATTCTTTATGTATTTTGCGTGCTGATTCCAAAAATGCCATTCATTTTGCCCAATCAGGTCAGATTTTTATGCTATGGGAATTAGGAAAAAATCAAAATTCTTAAATATGTCAAAATTTTTATGCAAAATATATCATAAGAAATGTAACCACAACACATAGGACCAAAATATGTCAACTACATAGATGCCTTTACAGTTAGACATGCATAAATGGCTGTCGCAGAGAATTTCTTTGGTGGTTGGTGTCTGGGGCGTCCCGTTTCAGACACCAACAGTAGTCGGCGAGCATGTTGATATCCCAGCGACCCTGGTACCGCTCCTCCATTACACGGATATCTTGATGGAAGCGTTCTCCTTGTTCCTCACTCACATCGCCACAGTTCTCTGGAAAGTAGTCCAAGTGGGAGCTGAGGAAGTGCATCTTGATGGACATGCGTGCACCAAGAACTTTGTAGCTCAGAAGTAGGTCCTCAACAACTCGTTCATACTCTGGACTTCTGTAGTTGCCAAGAAAATTGGAGACAATAGACTTAAAGGCATGCCAGGCTTTCTTCTCATTTACATCCATGCTGCAATCAAACTTGGGATCTTTGAAAAGCTCTCTGATCTGAGGGCCATCAAAAATTCCTGCATTCAGCTTTGCCTCACTGACTTTTGGAAATTTTTCTTTCAGAAAATTGAATGCCTGGCTTTTTTTGTCCAGTGCCTTTACAAAGTTTTTGAACAGACCGAGCTTGATGTGCAGTGGCGGAAGAAGAATGTTCTGCGGATTCACCAGAGCATGGGCAACAACATTGTGAGAACCTGGAGTAAGTCCACTTCTTGCAGGCCAGTCACGTTGCATGTAGTGCTGCTTGTCTGCTCGACTATCCCACAGACAGAGGAAACATGCCATGTACCACCAGATGAAAAAGAAATTTAATTGTGAAAAAATATATGTAAAAAAACACGGACATATACTCTTTTCCTTTGCGTCACGGCGGACATTTAAATGGCCGGCGAGCACGTGGGTGTATTTAAATGCATCGTAAGGGCATTAAAACTGACCGAAATCTTTTCTGTGAGGCTTGCCAATGTCTCGGATGATTTTTTTAATGAACGAATATGAGGACCCCATTTTGAGCGAAAAATGCCAATAATTTACCTGAATCTCCGCTTAAAATGCTATAGCACAAAATTGTGACCTGATTGAGCAAAATGGATAACATTTTTGAGATCAGCATGCAAAATACACCCAGAAAAGCTTAATAATACACAAACCTCAAAAACTATGCAGGGCAGTGTAATAAGCCTTTTATACTACAGTGAGGATGGTGGAGAGAGTGAAAGCGACGATGGTAGTGATGGTGATAATGGTGGGGAAAAGTGTCGGTGATGGGTGGAGTGTCGGTGATGGGGGAGAAGTGTCGGTGATGGGGGAGAAGTGTCGGTGATGGGTGGAGTGTCGGTGATGGGGGAGAAGTGTCGGTGATGGGGAGAAGTGTCGTGATGGGGAGTGTCGGTGATGGGGGAAGTGTCGGTGATGGGGGAGAAGTGTCGGTGATGGGGGAGAAGTGTCGGTGATGGGGGATGTCGGTGATGGGGGAGAAGTGTCGGTGATGAGGGAGAAGTGTCGGTGATGAGGGAGAAGTGTCGGTGATGAGGGAGAAGTGTCGGTGATGGGGAGAAGTGTCGGTGATGGTGAGAAAAGTGGGGAGGAAGGGGGAGGGAAGTGAAGAGGAAGAGAAGACGGGGTGGGGAAAGTGAGGAGGTGGGGGAGAAAATGAGGTAAAGGAAGAAGGTAGGAGAGGAGGGAGGATGGAGAGGAGAAGAGGGAGGATGGAGAGGAGAGGAGGGTGGATGGAGAGGGAAGGAGGGAGGATGGAGAGGGAGAGAGAGAGGGAGGGGAAGTAGAGGCACCGGTTTCTATCATTGTTTACTTTATCTAATGTGGAGGGCGAGAGAGGAAGGCAGAGGCAAGCCTATAGCGGGAAGATCCTCGGGAAGAGAGAGGCCGGGGAGAGGAGGTGGTGGTGGATCGTTGGAGAGAGAAACCGGGAAGAGGTGGTGGTGGATCTTGCGGGAGAGAAGCCGGGACGAGGAGGTAGAACTAGGGAGAGGAAAAACAAGAATAAAGAAGAAGAAACGGAAAGAAGAGGAGTCCTGAAGGAAAAGAAGCCGGGAGAAGGGGTTTCGAAAAGAAGAAGAGGGAGGAGGAGTTTCGAGGAAGAAGTGTAGGAGAGGAGGATCCAGTGTGGACATACTCGTTGAGAAACTGCAGACAGATGATGCGGACAGGAACTGCGGGTAGGACCTGTGTGGGTAGGACCTCTGGATAGGAAGTCCGGGCAGGATCTTAAGGCCTGACCTAAGGCCAAATGACACTTACATAAGAAGACAATAAATATATTTTATCAAGTGGAAATGAATAAACAACATGACTCACAAAGTCTACAGCCCAGCCTTACGTGCGGTCATTACGTTGGATATAAGATAAACTGA
>NW_024740270.1:0-21972 GCF_018991925.1 Homarus americanus | reverse complement strand
TCTCTCTCTCTCTCAACCCGTCGACTAGTCTTAAAAGAGAAGTCTCCGAAGAATATAATTCAATTTGTCTTAATAGTGACTGGCAATATAAATTCTTCATAAACACATACTCTTGGATGGCACCTTAGCCATTTTTTCCTGAGGTTAGAAAAAGCTGCTTTGGTCAGGAATGTTTCCGGGATTGTGGTCAGGTCTTTAGCCAATTGACATAGAGGAGGAGAATTGACGGCGTCATATTGAGGTTGAGAGATTTAAGGCCATTAATTACAGTCAGTGGTGAAAGTTTATGTAGAGATCTCATCATGGCCAGTGGCTGTGTTTCCATCAAAGAAGCAGCTTACAATGTGTTCCTATGGGGCGAGGAAGACATCTACTGGGTATAGTTCTATACACATAGTGTCTCTAAAAATATAAAGCTAACTCTGTTGTACATCTGCTTCAAAATTAAAAAAATGTATATTAAACAACGTCAGACGATAGACAGACAGGTCAGAGGAGTTTACAGTAGCGCCGCGAACAGCCTGTGCAGGTGATGGTCAATTAAGATGTGATTTAACGACACCTCCAAGAGCTTCATCTTTCCTAACCTAACCTAACCTAATCTTCAACGGTGCAAAATTTATCCCAATGCCACCCCAATGCCACACACCTTCTTGGACTTTCATTTACGAGAAAACAAATCCAAGTTACGAATCTTTGAAAGTATAGGTCCAGGTCTGGCAGCCTTCCACGTGGGGGTGCCATCGTGAAGGAACTGCCAAGTATACCATGGGGGGGCATTACCCACTTCCCTGTGCACGGGGCTATGACGGCACTAATCTCCCGAGGGGATAAAGAAATTAATTTCCCGGTTGTCAGAGTGAGGGAATTTTTCTATTGGTGGTAAGTCCCGAAGGCGGGTCCCGTTAGTCCAGGGCCCTCGTGCTTGGGTACTGTGAGAGGGGGGGGGTGGAAGGAGTGGGAGTTGGAGGATGAGGGGGATGAGAAGAGAGAGCCAGAGAGGGAAAGGGGGGATGAGGACCCTCCTTGCCTGATTTCCGTCTTGGTAAAGATTATTGGGAAGTAAATTTAAAACGTACCGTCTCAGGTGAGAAGTAATTCCCTCACATTCTTTATTGGCATTTGTAAACTTATTGCCTTTTTTATCCTTGTCTATAATTGTTCAATAAAATTTCACAATTTATCCACTAATCGTCAGAGCAGAATACAAATACAGGTGTGTGGTGAACGTTTAGTCGTATTAATAATAACCTTTACACACGGAAGAGATTAATATGATTTACTTATTTTTTGTCTGTTAAGAGACAAGTTGAACTAAACGGGAATAAAGTTTAAAATAAAATAATGTTATAAAAACACGAATGCACGCACGCACACACTCACGCGTATGTGTATAAATAAACAATATCAATTATAGCTATAAAAACCTGGGATATATTATATACCGAGATAATTTTCTCATTATTATATCCCATTAATCTACTTCTGACCTAAACTGTGGCACACAATTAAGAAAATAGTTGAAATTCCAGTACTTAAAACTGCTGGTGATGGGAGTACTGTGCTAACTCAAGGTGGTGTTGTAATGTACGGCAAGTATCAGGTGGAGGCTCACCTACACTCTCTCTCACCCGCATCTTAATACTTGATGCTACCACTGTAAGACATATAGACAGAGAGAAGTAAACCTTGTGGGTAAAATAAATAGATCTCACCTCACACCGTCACTGCTCCCTCACACCATCACTGCTCCCTCACACCATCACTGCTCCCTCACACCATCACTACTCCCTCACACCATCACTGCTCCCTCACACCATCACTGCTCCCTCACACCATCACTGCCTCCCTCACCACTGCTCCCTCACCACCACTCTCACACCATCACTGCCCTCACACCTCCTGCTCCCTCATCACATCACTGCTCCCTCACACCATCACTGCCCTCACACCATCACTGCTCCCTCACACCATCACTGCTCCCCACACCATCACTGCTCCCTCACACCATCACTGCACCACCACACTGCTCCCTCACACCATCACTGCCCTCACACCATCACCTGCTCCCTCACCATCACCATCACTGCTCCCTCACACCATCACTGCTCCCTCACTCTCACACCATCACTGCTCCCTCACACCATCACTGCTCCCACACACCATCCCACTGTCTCCCCTCACTCCACCACTGCCTCACACCTCACACTCCCTCACACCATCACTGCCCTCCACACCATCACTCCCTCACCTGCTCCCACACCATCACTGCTCCTCACCACTGCCCCTCACACCACTGCTCCCTCACACCATCACTGCCTCACACCATCCACTCCATCACTGCCCTCACACCATCACTCCTCACTCCCTCACACCATCACTGTCCCTCACACCATCACTCACTCCCTCACACCATCACCTGCTCCCTCACACCATCACTCACACTGCTCCTCACACCCACCTCCTCACACCATCACTGCACCTCACACCACCACTGCTCCTCCCACACCATCACTGCTCCCTCACACCATCACTGCTCCCTCACACCATCACTGCCCCCACACCACACCTCCTCACACCCTCACCTCCCTCCCCTCACTGCCTCCCTCACTGCTCCCTCACACCATCACTGCTCCCTCACACACATCACCACATCCTCCCACACCCCTCACTACTCTCCTCACACCCGTCACACCATCACTCCCTCACACCCTCACTGCTCACACCATCACCTCACCTCCATCACTGCTCCCCTCACACCATCACTGCTCCCTCACCTCACTGCTCCCTCACCACTCCCCTCACATCACTGCTCCCTCACACCATCACTCCACTCCCTCACACCATCACACCATCACTGCCCTCACACCATCACTCCCCTCACACCATCCACCCCCACACCATCACTGCCCTCACACCATCACTCCTCACACCCTCACCTCCCACACCCCTCACTGCTCCCTCACACCATCACTGCCTCACCATCACTCCCTCACCACCACCTCACACCATCACTCCCTCACACCCCACACCTCACTAGCTCCCTCACACCTCACCCATCACACCACCTCACACCATCACACCTCATCCTCTCACACCATCACACTCCCTCATCACTGCTCCCTCACACCATCATCCCCTCATGCCTCGTGGTCGTAGTTACAAGCGCATTATTTTTAATAAATCTCAAGTGAGAGTTTCTATTGTGTCGGGTCTTCAAGTTACCTGAGTATACACATAGTGAGGCGAGATGAGGAGGAGGAAGATGAGGGAAGGAGAGAAGATGATGAAGAGAGGAGTGGGGGAGGGAGATAAAAGGAAGATGAATGTGAAGTGGCACAGGAAAGAGAGGAATAGAGAAAGATAAAGAGGAAGAGGAAGAAAGGGATGGTTGGAGAGGAACAGGAAGTGGAAAATAAGAACATAAGAATGGAGGAAACTGCAGCGGGCCTATTGGCCCATACTGGGCAGTCCCGTTTATACCCAACCCCTATTGCTCATATAAGCATCCAACCTATGCTTGAAGCTATCCAGAGTATCCGAGTTAATGATGATATTTGGTAACTTGTTCCATTCATCCACTACTCTGTTTCCAAACCAATGTTTACCTATTTCACGCCTAAATCTAAATTTGTCAAATTTAAAACCACTGTTACAAGTTCGCTCCTGGTTGGATAGTTTGAGTACCTTTGTAATGTCCCATTTGTTTAACCCTGACTTCCATTTATACACCTCCATCATGTTGCCCCTTACTCTACGTCTCTCGAGGGAGTGCAAATTAAGATGCTTTAACCTGTCTCTGTACTCAAGGTTTCTGATGCCCGGGATTAGTCTTGTCAATCTCCTCTGGATTCTTTCCAAGGATTCTATATCCATTCTGTAATACGGTGACCAGAACCGAAATGCGTAATCCAGGTGAGGTCTCACAAGCGCTAGATATAATTTAAATTTTAAATGACGATGAAGATTATAAAGAAGTGAACTAGGACGATGACGGACGAAGACGACAGAAGAAAACCTCGACCTCGTTTTCGATCAGGTCTCCAGGTTTCAGATAATTCCATTCGCTCCTTAGGTATTAATTGGTGTTAATTGACTGTCTGAGGCTCAAAGAGTTCCTCCCGCGCTTCAACTTAACCTCGGCTTCATTTCATCTTCAGTGGCGTCCTCTTAGACCCAACTCGGCAGCCCTCAAATGGTGACGCTGTCTCCCCTTGGTCTGATGTTACCTGGCGTGTTCTAATTTACGTGCAAGGTAAAAATGTTGCTCCCCCGCCACCGAGGCCAAGCAAACCCTTAAGTAGCAATGAACCCCATCAAGAGAGAGGTCCATTGTGAGTGGTTCCTATCCATTACCTGATCCTTACCTAGCCTCTACCCCCTCACCTGACCTTCACCTAACCTCCTCAACTCTTCACCTGACCTCTTCACCTTCACCTGACCTCTTCCTCTTCACCTGACCTCTTCTCCTTCACCTGACCTCTTCCACACTTCACCTAACCTCTTCTGCTTCACCTGACCACATCAACCCTTCACCAGACCTCTTCCTCTTCACCTGACCTCTTCCACACTTCACCTAACCTCTTCTCCCTCACCTGACCTCTTCCTCTTCACCTGACCCCCAACTCATCTCCCCGCCCCCTTCTCTCACCTAAATTCCAGGCGAGGAGAGAGAGAACCTGAGCCACATAATGAAACTAATTGCCATTTGAGACCCGATACCAGAGATTGACAGATGACTGGCTGGGACGTCTGTCATTATCCCACCTTATATAAGGAATTGCTTACGCTATATATTAAATTATATGTGTCATTTTAGCTTACCTGAAGCATGGTTATGAATATTTTGTATAATTTTATATCACATCTATTGTACTGTGTTTCTATAGTAAATTATAGTACTGTATTATATATATTACTATATTAAATTATACATTCACTATCTAATATGAAATTACACTATACTAATACCATACTATATCACCCTATATCACATTTTACTTCTTATATCACACCACACGAAGCATATATAATTACATAGACCTATAGTATATTTATATATATATATATATATATATATATATATATATATATATATATATATATATTGATAAAATCACACGGGAAAATGGAAACAACGGAGTACCTTAGCTTTCGTCTTTATTCAAGACATCTTCAGAGGCAACTGGATTACATGGACAGAGAGAGGCTTAAATATACAGGGTGACCTTAAAAACATGAGGTCAGGTCATAATGATGACATCCACTAATCCCCACACCAACACACGTAGAGGAGCTTAAGAGAAGGGTGGTGACGTGACTAGCCAGGTCAGGTCAGAAAAAAGGGACCCACAAAATAACTATCATACATCAAGATCAAAGGTTTTCAAAGCATTTTTAACCTTGGGCCACTGACAAATAAATTTATGTAACATATCAGTTTTGAACTGAGCATCACTAAGGTTTATTGATTTTAATTCCTTAATCAAACTAGCTTCAACCAGAAGTCTTTCTGTGACACAAGATGATTTGAATATTTCTAAGCTTTTTTCCCAAGCAATTGGGTGATTATTATTCCTAACATGAACGAACAAGGCACTGCTTTCAGATGCAGTTCTGATATTATACTTATGTTGTTTGATTCTGAGCTGCAGTGTTTTTCCTGTCTGACCTACATAATTACAATTACATTTGCTACATGGAATACAATAAACACTTCCATTTACATTCAAACTTGGGCTATTCCTTATTAACATATTGGTAATGGTTGAGTCATACTTGAAAACAACATTAATATTTAGAAGCTTGAGGGACCGAACTAACGGGACAAATTCATTACGATAGGGCAGAGTCAAAATATTCTTAAGTGTAGGAACTTGTCTGGTTTGAGAGGAATGAAAGGATTTTTTAGCCCTTTTAAAACAACGATCAACAAACACAGAAGGGTACCCGAGTTTCTGTGCAACATCTATCACAATTCGCCATCAGTTACATAAGTTGTATATATGACCCCTGTACCACTAAGGAAAAGATCGTGTTGCCTGACTCACGCACGCACTTGATGATAATGAGGATACGAGTCATTAATTTTTCCCCCAGTAGTGTTCATTCAGTGGTGTGTGTGTGTCCCTCTCATACGTTCACTTACCCGAGACGAAATAAAAACCCCAGATTTACACGGTCGACAACTAACGTGTAGGAATATCAACCAAGAAGCAACATAAATACTGGTATAATTTGATCCCACCAACCACGGTCACCAGCAGTATAATTAATGGTGTTACAGGTATATAATTCCCCTTTCAACAACCTTGAACCTACCCTTCCATAATTTTTGTATAGTTATTATCTCTTGTTTGGACCTATCTTGAGTACGCGAATAAAGAGGTTTGTTAATAAAGCTTAGGAATACAAGGAAGCAAATAATTTATTCACCTTAATTAGTTTCAAATGTAAAAAATCTACCTGTATTATTATTATATAGTCTATCTTAGTCTTTATATGACCGGTAATAACAACATTGAATGTAATTAATCTAAAAAAAAAATATTCATCATTTTTCTTCATTTCTTCTCACACTGAATCACTTAATTTTTTCTACTGTCAGAAATTATCACAAAATCTACGTTGTTTCCATACATAACAAATAAATCTCCCTGGAGCCTTTTATCACGCTGGGGGTCGAGGAGTGACTCGGCGGGTAAGCAACAAACATACAGTACGACTCCGCCTCAGGCATTATGGCCACATTTGACAAGGTTGGCTCTACACCCAGGAGGTCGCTACACCCAGTTACGCCGCCCATTAATTCACACGACACACAGGATTACCGACACCCAGAAGGTTACTACAATGAAATACACTTAGATTAGACGAGATGCAGGTTCACTTAAGTTTAGATTACATTCCGGATTACACGAAAAAAACAGACTAGGTAACTCATTATGTCCACAGGTACCAGACTACAGCAAGATACACAGGGATCGATTACACACACACACACACACACACACACACACACGGACAAGGCTGCAGTCGTTTTTCTTGGAATTAGTTGTTTGCCAAGGTATTGATTTCCTTCCTCACTAGTAGACGCTAAACCTGAAGTGTAATGTATAGTGAATGACGATTTTATATTTAATATCTGATGAATGCGAAGAACAGATTACAAAAACAAAAAATAAATGATTAAATTTACCAAAAATTTAAATGGACTTGATTTTGTTTAGTTTGGTCTTCAAAATCCGAAATAGACGAAAAGGCGATCCATTGAATCTTTAAAAAAAAAAAGCAGAAAAATAAACTAAAAGAAATTGGTAAAAAAGGCAAAAAAGAAGGATGAAATATAAAAAGTAGAAAAGGAAAAAGAGGAAACTTGATAAGCAACAAACCAGCTGTTACAATGCGAAAGCGTCACCGATAATTCTACGGACGTTATTCTCCGCGTTTTATTAGGTCTTGACGAGTGCTCAATTACCATTACTACCACCTCCACCACCACTATTACCACCACAAACATCGCAATTACCACTAACACCACCAACACCAATATTACCACCACCAACACCACCACTATTACCACCACCACCACCACCAACACCACCATTATCACAACCACTATCACCACTATCATTACTACCACTACCTGCACCACTATGACCACCACCACCTTGCTACTTAACACATGCTGGGGACATAGTTAATGGCCCCGCCTGACAATGAGGGAAACTTAGTCACCACACAATAGATGGAGGAATATTGTGTGTGTGTGTGTGTGTGTGTATGTGTGTGTGTGTGTGTGTGTGTGTGTGTGTGTAATAATAATAATAATAATAACAATAATTAACGGTTTATTGAAAGAGCTTGGCAGCCAGAAGGCTGAAAATATACAGTTACATATTTGGGGAATGGGTTTCGAATTACAAATAATATACATGTAACATAAGTGACACAAATAAGACATATAATAACTAGATGGGGAAAAGCTCAAACTACAGTTCATTTCAACATAGTGACAGTGCAAGGAGTAGTGTTTACTGGGAGTGAATACACTGGTTTATTACAAGTTATTGATAATTTTTACAATGGTTGGGACTCGGCTGTTCTTATAGCGACCAGTTCGTGCACGTATGGGCTGGATGCGGTTGTGGTGTCGAACAGCAATTCTCGGACTAGGGATCTCAGGTGGTAGTAGGAGCCGGTGTCGGGGATGGTGTAGAAGCTTCTTACCAAATTTGCAGATAAGGTCGTGGTGATGGTCAGTGAGAGTCGAAAGGGTCAGTGTGTTGAGCGCTTCTGATATGTGGAGTAGAAGGAGAGAATAATCTTTGCATGCCCTCTTTGCACTTTTTTCTAGGTGTTTACGTTGTGGCATTTAGAGGAAGACCGGTGGGGGAGGCATAGTAGAAGCTTGGAAGTATGAATGTTGTGTAAACACTGAGGAGCTCGTGCAGGAACTCCGAGGGACTTGAGTCGGCGGAGGAGTGTGGAGACGGAAACTGGAGGATTTGATAACTTCACTGGACGTGTGGTTTCCAATTTAGTTTGTTGTCTAATAGACGCCGAGGAGCTTTCGTGGAATCTACAACCTGGAGTGTGTTCGGACCTATAATGGAAGGGGGTGGGACAATGTCGGAGGAGAGGTTGATATGCATAACCATGGTGTTGGTATGGTTGTTGGTGGCCCAATTTTGGAGAGTGTTCAATAAATCCTGGAGGGCGGTATAGTCGGGAGCCGAGTTGTTGACACTGATCCCAATGGTGGAGTCGTCGACATATTTCCAGCTAGCAGGGGTTTATCTTAGGGCATCATTGATAAGCATAAGGAAGCAGAGCGGCCCCATCTTGGTGCCTTGGGGGACGCCAGAGGTGAGTGCGACTGGAAAGGTAGGCGAGCCCTCGGAAGCGTGAAGCAGCTGGCGTCGGTCACTGAGGAAGTCTGTAAGCTATGGTATAGCGATTCTTCCGAAGCCCGAGGTCAATAGCTTTGTTGATGATTATATTGTGGTCGACTAGGTCGAACGCTTTAGGTGAAATCAATGAAGGCGACAGCTACAGACATTTTTCGTTTCTCGATGGCGGTATATGTAATCGAGAAAGCTGACAAGACAGTGAGTGGTGGAGGAAGTTTTCATGTTGCCAAATTGCTGAGGGTCTACAACTCCTGCAATATCAGCATAAGCCCAGTCGAACACAAAACTTTCACAGATTAGGCTGGGTATTGGGGTGATTGCAATAGGTCGTAGCTGATTTAAGGATTGTGGGCTGGTTGACTTGGGCACTGGTGATACATAAGAGGTGTTCCAGTCAGCTGGGCATCTGGCTTGACTGAGAGAAGCATTGATGATGGAGCATAGGGGTTTAGCAAGCTCCGGGGAGAACTCCTTGAAGAGTTTCATTGGTAAGTCAATGGGGGTGGTAGAGCGTTTTAATTTTAGTTTGTCCAGGCGTTTTGTTACTTCAAATTCTTCTACTAAGTCAGTGGGAAGGGGGGCTGGTAGGTAAGCAGGGAGAGTGGTTGTGTCAAGCCGGGGGAGCGTCTGGCATATAGTAGCGAAATGGTTATTTGATTGCTCAGCTGCGTCAACATTAGTGAGATGGCTAAGGAAGGGGAGGGGGTGTGTCTTATTGTTTAGTCCACAGAGTTCTTTAAGCTTACCATACCATTGACTGATGTTGGTCTGCTTCAGGTGTTGTAATTTGGTTGGGTAGTGGGACTTCTTTGCAGTGTGTGTGTGTGTGTGTGTGTGTGTGTGTGTGTGTGTGTGTGTGTGTGTGTGTGTGTGTGTGTGTGTGTGTGTGTGTGTGTGTGTGTAATACTGAAAATCAAGGACAAGTGTGTTGTTGTTGTTGTTGAGAGAGAGAGACAGAGAGAGAGAGACCAACCCAAACAAAATACTGCATTTCTCTTTATGATTTTCTACCTGACGCTCACATAAATCCTAATAATATTATCAGAACTGTATTTCTTCACTACTGTTAGTCTTCACACTCTACGTAACACACACTCTACATGTGAGTTAGTGGTGTATAGTTCACTACACAGGAGAGTTTGGGCGTTTTCTTCAAGCAACGCAAAGGAGCTAGTTTATTGAGCACCCCCATTATATCCTATGTAAGACGAAGCTTAAGAGATGTAATACCCAGCTCTATATCTCCGGCCCAGAGTCGTGTTACACTTCTTACACACTTGGTGATATATAAACAGTTTTCTGAAATTCCTAAATGTCCTTCCATCAGCTCCTGCCTCCTGCTCTGGGCGCCACGACAGAGGATCAGGCAGCGAGAAGTCATCTTAAAAATATGCAATAATCTCCTGGAGGCGACACACACACACAAGACTCGAGAAACAATGTTAATAAAAATGTAAATTAGCATCGGTATAATCCCGGAAGTTTGTGACTTGTCAACAAAGGCGAGAAAAAGAAATGTTTACAATTTTTTTTTGTAATTTAATATTTTCAACTAATAATGATAATGTTAAGGGCTTCCATATTTCATATTATTTAAATATCATATATAAACACCAATTAACTGGGTTTAACAATTACAAAATTACATAAATCCAGCAAATTAATGTGAACCTACTATAGCTTACACCCTACAGCGGCACCTTACAGTACGGCCACCGAGGGTCCACATTGTCTACGTATATCCCAGTGAAACCTAAATATAACGGACTCTCTTCCTCCATATAGTCCGTTATATGGAGGTTTCACTGCATTTCCTTTATTGTTTTGCGATGAATAAACCAGAGAGAGAAATTTAGGACAGACAGACAGGTCATAACCCCACCCCCTCCATCGCTGAGTGGTATAAATAACATTGACGTAACGCACAATGCTATCTCATAAACACAGGATTTTTTTAAGGGAGGGGGGCAATTGTGGGGGAGGGGGCAATTGTGGGGGAGGGGGCAATTGTGGGGAATGGGGTAATTGTGGGGGAGGGGGCAATTGTGTGGGAGGGGGTAATTGTGGGGGAGGGGGCGGGTTGTGGGGAGGGAGGGCGATTACATAAAAAAATATCATATTGTATTTGTTTTTTGTTTGTATCGAAAAACAAAAACAAATAACGCTTCCGAGTCTTTAAATAAATAAATAAATAAATAAATAAATAAAACCAAAGGACTAAACTGCATTTCATTATTCTTTTTTTTTATCTTTCCTGCGTTTTTACTGTATGCACCAAAGGACATACATTTTTTTTCTTTTTAATCATAAAGTTAAATGTTTCCTTTATTACCATAATTCTCGCGGGGACAAGTCAATAATCTTTTTTTTTTACATCTGTTTCTCGTGGCTTTTTTTTTTATCTTTCACGTGTTTTCGGTGTTTAGTGGTGTTTTTGTTTCACGTATTTTCGGTGTATAGTGGGTGTTGTTTTCATGTTTCACACGTTTTCGGTGTTTAGTGGTGTTTTTGTTTCACGTGTTTTCGGTGTTTGTTCTAATATGATTGAAGATAAGAGACAGCCAGCATCGTAGTGTAGTAGTAGTAGTAATGACTAACAGAACTCCACAGTACAGCAGTGACTAAGATAACTCCACAGCACAGTACAGCAGTGACTAACAGAACTCCACAGTACAGCAGTGACTAAGATAACTCCACAGCACAGTACAGCAGTGACTAACAGAACTCCATAGTACAGCAGTGACTAAGATAAAATCACAGCACAGTACAGAAGTGACTAAGATAAATTCACAGCACAGCACAGCAGTGACTAACAGAACTCCATAGCACAGTACAGCAATGACAACAACCAACACAGCAAACGACACACCTCATCACCGAACAGCAGTGAAATAGCCAATGTTAAGAGTCATTTTCTGCCTCAATCAAAAGTTTTCTAAACAAAACAAAACACGTAGAGAGAGAGGGAGAGGGAGAGAGAGAGAGAGAGAGAGAGAGAGAGAGAGAGAGAGAGAGAGAGAGAGAGAGAGGACACACACAAAACACACGCTCCTCTCAAGAAAATTGGGTGATGGCTCTAGTGTTTAATTTTCATAATGCCTGAGTCAATATTTAATGTTTATTTTTTTCCCTTCACAATGTTAAAGTCAACATGATGAGCGGTGACACAGGCTCCCTCTATATAGGTCTTTGTCACTCACTCGCTCACGGACGGAGGAATGAGCCAGGATGATTAACCTCTTCTTAATCAGACTAACATGGCTAAAACAACAAACATATACAAGGTTGAACGAGAACCAAGTGACACACAACACAATGGTCTTAGTATAACCAATGTGTGTGTGTGTGTGTGTGTGTGTGTGTGTGTGTGTGTGTGTGTGATTTAGCTTTTAATTTCCTTCATCCATCACACGTCTCTGCATTACCCTGGCCTTCCTATACCTTGGCCCTCCTACCTGGCCCTCTTACCTGGCCCTCTTACCTCTAATTGTACTCATTAATATCTATAACATTATCCCCTTCTCCTTAATTATATGTAAGACGTTTAAGCAATAAAATTATATCCGTAATAAAGTGATGCATAGCCCCGCAGCTCCTAACCTAACCTAACCTAACCTAAGAGCCAGGTCAATGATAATTATAGAACATTGAAACAAACACAAACACACACACACACACACACACACACACACACACACACACACACACACACAACTCCGGTGGAGGAGGTGGAGTGACATCACCACCTGTCTTACACCACTTGTCCTCCCACACTCCCTCCCTCCCTCTTCTTCTTCTCTCTCTCTCTCTCTCTCTCTCTCTCTCTCTCTCTCTCTCTTTATCAATCTATCTTTACTCCCTTTCATTCGGTATTGTCTTTGTCTCATGTTCCCATTAACACTCTCTCGCTGCGTCTGTTCCCTCCATTCTATTCTAATTTCCTTCATTATTCCTAATCTTTCATCTCTCTCTCCCTCCCTCATTATCACCTTTTGTCAGCTATCCCCTTCTTCTTTTCCTCCTGTTTATCTCTTACGACCAGGGTGTGTGTGTGTGTGTGTGTGTGAGTGTGTGTGTGTGTGTGTGTCATTAACATAGATAATAATAATCAAGAGTAAATGAAGCTAACATTCATACACACAATAATGGATAAGTAAAAGCTAAAATGACAGGGATAAATTTTTTTTTACTGTTGTGAGAAAGAGAGTGAGTGAGTGAGGAGGAAAAGAAAGAGAGAGAGAGAGAGAGAGAGAGAGAGAGAGAGAGAGAGAGAGAGAGAGAGGCTGTTGTGGGGGGGGAGGGGCGTTGTTGTGGGCGTTCAAGATCCACTGAAAGAGGTCAGCTTCCAGGGTCAATGTCTGGCAAATTTGTAGGCGTACGAATGGTTCTACACACACACACACACACACACACACACACACCATCTCTCTCTACCAGTGGGAGAAGAGAAGGAGGAGGAGAAAGAAGAAGAGGGAGAGGGGAAGGGAAGAACGGAAGGATATATAGTAATGAGCAATTGTTTTGTTAGTGTGATTGTCTGTAATCAAAAATTTTCTGTAGTTGACCATAACCTGTGTGTGTGTGTGTGTGTGTGTGTGTGTGTGTGTGTGTGTTAGTAAACAGGTCCCTCATTGGTACATTTCACTTGTTTGTTTAACTTCCTTCCCCTTACTCACTATGCCCGCGTTTTCGTCTAGCTGTGGGTGGGGGCGTGTGGGTGGTTTTGTGAGGCTGGGTCTGTGGGTGGGTGTGTAAGTGCCTGGATGTTAATCGATTTGCAGATCGTATTCCGGGGTAATGGTTAACCAGTGCAATTGGCCAGGCACTATACACGACATCTTCACTATTCACTTCACTATAAGACACAATAAACATCTTCACTATTCACTTCACTATAAGACACAATAAACATCTTCACTATTCACTTCACTATAAGGTAAAAACACAACATCTTCACTATTCACTTCACTATAAGGCACTATACACACCATATTCACTATTCTTTTCATTATAAGGCACAATAAACATCTTCACTATTCACTTCACTATAAGGCACTATACACACCATCTTTACTATTCACTTCACTATAAGGCACTATACACAACATCTTCACTATTCACTTCACCATTAGGCACTATGCACACCATCTTTACTATTCACTTCACTATAAGTCACTATACACAACATCTTCACTATTCACTTCACTATAAGGCACTATACACAATATCTTCACAATTCACTTCACTATAAGGCGCTATACACAACATCTTCACTATTCACTTCACTATAAGGCACTATACACAACATCTTCACTATTCACTTCACTATAAGGCACTATACACAACATCTTCACTATTCACTTCACCATAAGGCACTATACACAACATCTTCACTATTCACTTCACCATAAGGCACTATACACAACATCTTCACTATTCACTTCACTATAAGGCACTATACACAACATCTTCACTATTCACCTCACTATAAGGCACTATACACAACATCTTAACTATTCACTTCACTATAAGGCACTATACACAACATCTTCACTATTCACTTCACTATAAGGCACTATACACAACATCTTCACTATTCACTTCACCATAAGGTACTATACACAACATCTTCACTATTCACCTCACCATAAGTCACTATACACAATATCTTCACTTTTCACCTCACTATAAGGCTCTATAAGCATCTACACCAATCAGTACTCACTTCACTATAAAACTACTTTACGTCTCACCTACTTGGCAATGTTCCAACCTCATTAATTTTTTTTCGCAAGATTTTGAAGTTCGTGGCCGAATTTCAACTTGACCTCAGTAGAAGAACTGCTGGTCAAGGGTAAGTTGTCGTTATGACTTACTTTGAGAAATTGGACATCTCTTGTTTCATCAGCTCCAGCCTCTCATGGCTGGAGTTGGTTGAAGCTGAAGAAAGCAGCCAAACTTTGGCTTACCTTACACCCAAGCCCCAGAGAGAACCCCGTCAACGAGTGCCCCGCAAGCCCAACCATACTTTGGCTTCCCTTACACCCAAGCCCCAGAGAGAACCCCGTCAACGAGTGCCCCGCAAGCCCAACCATGCTTTGGCTTCCCTTACACCCAAGCCCCAGAGAGAACCCCGTCAACGAGTGCCCCGCAAGCCCAACCATGCTTTGTCTTCCCTTACACCCAAGCCCCAGAGAGAACCCCGTCAAAGTGTGCCCCGCAAGCCCACCCAGGTACCCCAGGAGAACGGGTGGCCCAAGGATATAACACCAAAGAAGTCCCGCAAACCTACTGGTAGTTTTACAGGATTTGTTGTTCGAGTCCCCAAGGTGCCCTGCCTTAACTGATATGTAAAAAAATCAATAAAATTGAAAAAAAAATTACCCGTTGTTTTGTTTTTATATCCTTGTAAATAAGTACTACAACTACTGTTAATAATAATAGTCTTTATTTCTAAGCCATGTCACTATGTCACATGGTACTGTTTCTCTACTCCACTTCTTTCTTTCATTCATTTCTCTCTATCATACATACATACATACATACATACATACATACATACATCATACATATATACATACATACATACATACATACATACATACATACATACATACATACATACATACATCATACATACATACATACATACATACATACATACATACATACATACATACATACATACTTAACTAAACAATTGATAAAGACCAACAGACAGACAGACAGACACGTGGGTCCATCCCCCCCCCCTGGTGCACACATATGTACAAGGTGTGATAACAACAACATGTACACCTTGTCCTTATATGTACCGTCACGTGTGTGTGTGTGTGTGTGACGCATCATCCAGAACAGCATCCGGTGTGACGTCACGTGTTAAACGAGAGATAGACAGACAGATGTAGACAGATGACAGGAGAACAACAAGACAGCTGAAATCTCTCTCTCCAAGGATCATAGCAATACTTACCTTCACTGACTCACGCTTGTATTTCCTACATGTATGTGTGTGTGTGTGTGTGTGTGTGGACAGGGGACACTGCCTCATACGGTTCGAGACACTGAAATATTTATGCCGTCAAGTCAATTCATTATTGTAAATCGATGTCGCTCCAGGTAGGTATCAACGCGGAGTGGGGTGATAGGGAGGTGGTGGTGGGGAGGGGTGGTGAGGGACTGTGGTAGGTGAGGGGACAGTGTGAGGTGACGGGAAGGGGTGGTGAGGGGGCAGTACACACAACTCCCACACCTACCTAGGGAAGAAGAGGGGTAAAGGTGTCCACAAAATATCAGAATGTTATTAATTATTTTTATTCACGAAAGTTAAAAATTACTGTAGGATTTTAACACTTTGTATACGACCTCAGTTGAATTGTAAGTCAGTAATATGATAATTATAGTAATGTTAGGTTGATCATTAGCCCAGTAGTGTTTGTTTGTTTGTGTGTCGTTGTTTACGTCTCCATCATAGCAGCGACATGAGCTCTCTGTATTGTGTATTAAAATATAGAAACATTTACACTATGATATGAATTATTACCTTAATAATTTTGTAATTTTAAGAATATTATAATAACTATGTTTATTAACTTTGTAAATTATTAATGGTGATGTATTAATATTAGACTTGTCACACACACACACACACACACACACACACACACACACACACACACACACACACACACACCTCGTAATAGGGTGTAGTTATAACGATTAATAAGAGCTATAAACCACCTTAGTAGTTATTAATACCTCGCCAATGAACGGACACACCTGCCCATTATTATTATTACAGGTGTGTGTTATGGGAAACGATGAAGAATAGGGGACTCATTATACTGTCATGTACGGCTGAACCTAACATTATATTTCATGATGAGTTTGAATGACCCAACGCTATATATAGGATGATAGTACTATAATGACCCAACACTAATGAGAGTACATACAGTATAATGACCCAACACTATATAATAATCATGTATAATGACCCAACATCATTGACACTACTTCGGGAACCAGAGCCGGAAAAAAACCCTTATGATGGTGGTAGTTGTTGTGATTATGAGTAGTGGTGGTGGTGGTGGTGGTGGTGGTGGTGGTGGTGGTGGTGTAGTGGTGGTGGTGGTAGTAGTGGTGGTGGTGGTAGTAGTAGTAGTAGTAGTAGTAGTGTGGTGGTGGTGGTGGTGGTAGTAGGTAGTGGGGGTGGTGGTAGTGGTGGGTAGTAGTAGTAGTGGTGGTGGTGGTGGTGGTAGTGGTGGTGGTAGTGGTGGAGTGGTGGGTGGTGGTGGTAGTGTGTGTGGTGGTGTGTGGTGTAGTGGTGGTGGTAGTAGTAGTAGTGGTGGTGGTAGTAGTGGTGGTGGTAGTGGTGTGTGGTGGGTGTAGTAGTAGTAGTGGTGGTGTGTGGGTGGTGGTGGTGGTAGTAGTGGTGTGGTAGTGGTGGTGGTGGTAGTAGTAGTAGTGGTGGTGGTGGTGGTGGTAGTGGTGATGGTGGTAGTGGTGGTGGTAGTAGTAGTGGTGGTGGTGTTAAGTATTATTAGACGTTATGAGTAATGGTCATCGTGGTAGTAGTATTATGAATAGTGGTTGTGGTACTGTTATAAATGGTGGTAGTAGTGTTATGAGTGTTAGTGGTTATAGTGAAGATTTATTTCTTTTCTACGACACACACACACACACACACAGGCTACATAAACTTAGTATTTATAGTGATAATACTAGAATGATAAGTCACTTCCCCAAGTTCTGATGAGAGTCGCGTAAGATCAAAGGAGAGGACTGGAAGTGAGAGATGGTGTGTGTGTGTGTGTGTGTGTGTGTGTGTGTGTGTGTGTGTGTGTGTGTGTTGTGAAAGGAGTCCTGAGGCATCCTGTGAGAGAGTTAGCTTAGGTAGTGGATGTGAGGGAGAGAGAGAGAGAGGTGTCCATGGAGGTGAGTGGCCGTAAATGTGGGACTCTGTGGAAAGGAATAAAGGAAGGAGGAAGGATATTGACGTGTGAATTGAGGTTGACAGGAGATTGGACAGGTCAGGTCACATCCCACTTCCACAATGGGACCAAAACTCCATTCATATTTTGTCTATCTCTTGTAAACACAAAACTCCCAAACTAACCAATCCCGGAAGTGTTCAGGCAGCCACCAACTACCCATGATTAAGAATGTATTAAAATCTCTACATCCATATTCATTCACCCCACAAAACAGACAAAGTAATATGGCCACATCATCAAGTTTATGGAATCCAAGGCTTAAAAAAAATAATGATAATAGCGTAACCACTTTACTGAACTGTGTGATGGAAACGTGCAGCCACATCATATTATATACGGTAAAGCTTTTAAATTCTGTTCCCTTTATATGATAGCGGGTATTATCACTCACTGACGTTTAACATGAAAACTGACAGCCTTCCCCTCCCTGCCTGCCTGGTACCCTCCCTCCCTGGTATATTCACACTTCTCTCTCCCTCTTCTATGACACGCCCCTTCTCCCCCCCCCCACTAACTCTGTCTCTCCCTTCCTACCATTTTATCCCTATATTTGATGTATAGAGAAACCGGATTTTCAGATTTGTTCTCATATTTTGTCTGGTCACATTCCCTCTCTCCCTACCTCCTGGCACTCACACTCCCCCTCCACTCCTCCTCTCTCTCCCTCCCACCTGGCACTCACACTCCCCCTCCACTCCTCCTCTCTCTCCCTCCCTCCTGGCACTCACACACTCCTCCAACCTCGTTTTGGCACCCTCACACCTTCCCCCTCCTCCTTCTGCCACTCATAATTCTCTCTCTTCGTTCTGGCACTCTCACACTCCCTCCTCCTCCTCCTCCTCCTCTCCTTCCTTCCTTCCTTCCCTCCCTCCTCTTGGACCTCTCACACTTCCCTCTCCCCCTCTTCGTACCCCCCCCTCTCTCTTCAGCTGGCAATCTCACACACACACTCAAGAGGAAGGTGTCCAAGAGAGAGGGGAGATGAGAGGGTGTTCAAGACAGAGGGGAAAAGGGGAGAGAATGTTCAAGAGAAAAGGTAGAGGGGAGAGGGCGGTCAAGTGAGAGGGCGGTCAAGTGAGAAGGCAGAGGGCTGTTGGTAAGGTCAGAGGGAAGCTAATTTTAATATACTGTAGAAATATGAATGGAATCCAATAATTATTTGCGTTCGAGGTCATAATGGGAAACAAGGGAGCTTAATTCACACACACACACACACACACACACACACACACACACACACACACACACACACACACACACACACACACACACACCCACCCACCTCCACAGCTTCGCCACACAATAACTAAATGTGAAGGAAAATTTTATCCTCTAATACTTAACGAAAATCTGGTAAAATTAGTATTAGAAATGTATGTATTCAGTGAAGGGTGACCAACCAATGAATGTAAATTTGTTCAATAATTGTAGTGCCTTGTGTTGTGTTGCGATACTTTGTTTTGTGTCGTTTCATTGCTTTGTATTGCGTTGCGTTGTGCTGCCTTGCAATGCGCTGTGTTGTGTTACTTAGTGCATATTGATAGAGGTAAAATACTATTTACTGTACCGTTATTTTCTTACTTGCTCCGGAATAGTGAACACCTTGGATATCTTTATTATAATTGACATTATCGGCACGTTAAGTTGTATTGTTTATTCAGTAATAGTTAAAAGGAATAATAGTGAAGATAATTTAATGTGCTGTAAAAATTTCGCCAAATGCGTAGAGTGAGGCAGCCATCTCCTCCTCCCGGTCACACAATCATTTAATATTTATGTCACTCAACTTTGGCCTAACGTGTCCATACTCTCTCTATCTTAGTCTAACCTTCTCTGATATGTTACCCACCTCCCCAACACACTCTGATGTGCTCTGCTCCTCCCCAACACACTCTGATGTGCTCTGCTCCTCCCCAACACACACTGATGTGCTCTGCTCCTCCCCAACACACACTGATGTGCTCTGCTCCTCCCCAACACACTCTGATGTGCTCTGCTCCTCCCCAACACACACTGATGTGATCTGCTCCTCCCCAACACACTCTGATGTGCTCTGCTCCACCCCCAACACATTCTGGTGTGCTCTGCTCCTCCCCAACACACCTGGATGATCTGCCCTCCCCAACACACACTCTGGATGTGCTCTGCCCTCCTCAACACACTGGATGTGCTCTGGCCTCCCCAACACCTCTCTGATGGATCTGCTCTCCCAACACACACTGGATGTGCCTGCCTCCCAACACCTATGGATCTGCTCCTCCCCAACACACACTGATGTGCTCTGCTCCTCCCCAACACACTCTGAAGCGATCTGCTCCTCCCCAACACACTCTGATCTGCTCTGCTCCTCCCCAACACACACTGATGTGCTCTGCTCCTCCCCAACACACTCTGATGTGATCTGCTCCTCCCCAACACACACTGATGTGCTCTGCTCCTCCCCAACACACTCTGATGTGATCTGCTCCTCCCCAACACACTCTGATGTGCTCTGCTCCTCCCCAACACACTCTGATGTGCTCTGCTCCACCCCCAACACATTCTGGTGTGCTCTGCTCTTCCCCAACACACTCTGATGTGCTCTGCTCCTCCCCAACACACTCTGATGTGCTATGGTTTGCTCTGATCAGTAGCCCCACAACAGTGTTTCAGAATAAAACCCGAAACAGACGGTGATGCTGATTGTGAGTCATGGAAAAGGATGACAAAATAACAAAAGAATTAGTCTCTATTTTTAACTTGGGTTCATAACAACTGGGGAGGTCCTCGCCCTTCGCCCCTCAACACTGAACACTCACCCCTTACACTTTACCCCTCACCCCTCACACTTTACCCCTCACCCCCCCCCCTGTCATCATGCCATAGATGAGCGTGAGTGTTAGGTAAGGGCACGAAACGTGGCATGTTCTACACACACACACACACACACACACACACAGGTAAAGTAGCGAAGAGGAACAGGTGTTGAGTCATATCTTAATTGAGACTCGTGCGAGGATCATCACCAGGTGAGGTAACACTCAAGCACCACCACACATAACACTGCACTGACTCACCCTTGATCTGTGGAGGACGGAGTGGAACTAAGTGGTAGAGATACAGTAGAAGGAAATAAGTGGTAGGATGAAAGAGGAAGGAAGTAAGTGTCTAGGATCAATGAGGAGAGAAGTAAGTGTCTAGGATCAATGAGGAGGGAAGAAAGTGGGAGGATGAAAGAGGAAGGAAGTAAGTGCTAGGAGGGAAGTAAGTGGTAGGATGAAAGAGGAGGGAAGTAAGTGTCTAGGATCAATGAGGAGGGGAAGGCAGTAGGATGAAAGAGGAGGAAGTAAGTGCCCAGGATCATTGAGAGGGAAGTAAGGTTTTAGGATTATCGAGGGAGGAAGAAAGTGGTAGGATGAAGAGGAAGGAAGTAAGTGTCTAGGATCAATGAGGAGGGAAGAAAGTGGTAGGATGAAAGAGGAGGGAAGTAAGTGTCTAGGATCAATGAGGAGGGAAGAAAGTGGGAGGATGAAAGAGGAAGGAAGTAAGTGCTAGGAGGGAAGTAAGTGGTAGGATGAAAGAGGAGGGAAGTAAGTGTCTAGGACCAATGAGGAGGGAAGTAAGTGTCTAGGATCAATGAGGAGGGAAGAAAGTGGTAGGATGAAAGAGGAAGGAAGTAAGTGTCTAGAATGGAAAAGGAGGGAAGTAAGTGGTAGGATGAAAGAGGAAGGAAGTAAGTGCTAGGATGAAAGAGGAGGGAAGTAAGTGGTAGGATGGAAGAGGAGGGAAGTAAGTGGTAGGATGGAAGAGGAAAGAAGACGAAAGATAATTGGATTGAATGGGATAATGGCAGGAAAAGTGGGGTGAGGAGAAGGAAATTGAGAGAGAGAGAGGAAAGGGAAGGGAGAGATAAGGTAACAAGATGGACACTGGAATGATTAAGGAGGGAAGGAGGGGTTAGGGTAATGGAGGTGAGGAGAGGTTAGGGTGATGGAGGTGAGGAGAGGTTAGGGTGATGGAGGTGAGGAGAGGTTAGGGTGATGGAGGTGAGGAGAGGTTAGGGTGATGGAGGTGAGGAGAGGTTA
>NW_024740269.1:0-5763 GCF_018991925.1 Homarus americanus | reverse complement strand
GTGTCCGGTGTGTTATTATGTGTTATGTGTCCGGTGTGTTATTATGTGTTGCGTGTTATGTGTCCGGTGTGTTATTATGTGTTGCGTGTTATGTGTCCGGTGTGTTATTATGTGTTATGTGTCCGGTGTGTTATTATGTGTTATGTGTCCGGTGTGTTATTATGTGCCCCGTGCCATTATGTCTTGGGTGTTATGTATTGCTGTGTCATTATGTGTCCGGGTGTTATTGTGAAGCCATAAGACCAGCCCCCCGCATTACAGCAGGAGCCATAACATTAACAGTAATCTTAATGTCGTAATGCTCTCCCGTTATGTAATGGACGCACTCTCTGTAATACGCATAATTGTCATGCCTTATACTTGGACGCACTCTCTGTAATACGCATAGTAGTCATGCCTTATACTTGGACGCACTCTCTGTAATCCTCATAGTAGTCATGCCTTATACTTGGACGCACTCTCTGTAATACGCATAGTAGTCATGCCTTATACTTGGACGCACTCTCTGTAATACGCATAGTAGTCATGCCTTGTGCTTGGATGTACCGTAATACGCATAGTAGTCATGCCTTATACTTGACGCACTCTCTGTAATACGCATAGTAGTCATGCTCATACTTGACGCACTTCTGTAATCCCTCATAGTAGTCATGCCTTATACTTGGACGCATCAAATACTATAGTAGTCATGCCTTATACTTGGATGCACTCTCTGTAATACGGCTATAGTCATGTCTTATACTTGGACGCACTCTCTGTAATACGCATAGTAGTCATGCTCATACTTGATGCACTTCTGTATTACCATAGTAATATGCCTTGTGCTTGGACGCAATTTCAATCCTCATAGAAATATGCTCATAATTTCTGGACGCACTCTCTGTAATACGCATAGTAGTCATGCCTTATACTTGGACGCACTCTCTGTATCCTGATAGTCATGCTTCATACTTGACGCATCAGGTAATCCCATAGTAGTCATGCTCATACTTGGGACGCACTCTGTATTACTCATAGTAGTCATGCTCTTATACTTGGACGCACCTCTGTAATCCCTATAGTAGTCATGCTCATACTTGGACGCACTTCTGTATCCTCTATAGAAGTCATGTCTTTATACTTGGACGCACTTCTGTAACTCTCATAGTAGTCATGCTCATACTTGGACGCACTTCTGTAATAATTTCAGTAGTCATAATTTTATACTTTGGACGCACTTTCTTGTAATACGCACAGTAGTCATGCCTTATACTTGACGCACCCTTCGTAATACTATAGTATTATGTCTATACTTCTACCCAATTCTCTGTAATATTCTCATAGTAGTCATGCCTTATACTTGGACGCACCCCTGTAATACGCACAGTAGTCATGCCTTATACTTGACGCAATTTCTGTAATAATTACAGAAGTCATGCCTTATACTTGGACGCACTCTCTGTAATACGCATAGTAGTCATGCCTTATACTTGGACGCACTCTCTGTAATACGCATAGTAGTCATGCCTTATACTTGGACGCACTCTCTGTAATACGCATAGTAGTCATGCCTTATACTTGGACGCACTCTCTGTAATATTCACAGTAGTCATGCTTTATACTTGGACGCACTCTCTGTAATACGCATAGTAGTCATGCCTTATACTTGGACGCACTCTCTGTAATACGCATAGTAGTCATGCCTTATACTTGGACGCACTCTCTGTAATACGCATAGTAGTCATGCCTTATACTTGGACGCACTCTCTGTAATATTCACAGTAGTCATGCTTTATACTTGGACGCACTTGTCAATATCCGTGTACTCGTAGTTAAAGATGAGGGTATGTCTCATTTTATTGTCAGTTCTCATAGGTGTAAATGCATGTGATTTACCCCATTGAGTACGATGACTTAACCCCCTTGAGTACGCTGACTTAACCCCGTGAGTACGATACCAGTCGGGAAATTAAAAAAAAAATAAAAATCTGACTTGGTAATTTTTTGTATTTTAATGAAGTGAAACACCGTATAGGATTATTGTATCAAGCTGTTACTGTATAATAAAACCGTAACAAAGTATTGACGTTACAAAACCCTACGTAACTTTTAACTCTTTCCTCCCCCAGGTTGGTAACACTGCTATATCACAAGGCTGTGTCGTGAGTAAAGGATGGTAACGCTGTAGCCGACTCGACAAAATTTCCTCTAGATATATTCCCTCGGGGTTACGTGTGTGTGTGTGTGTGTGTGTGTGTGTGTGGGCAGCGGGGTGTGTGTGTGTGTGTGTACAGTGTGGGCGGTCGACATCCTCTATATGTAGATGCCACGACTATCTTGTATACAAAGCTGCTTCACATTCACCAGGTTCGTACGGTGAATTTTCCTGGTATGTAAAGGCGTACGAACACACCTAACTAAAGCTAAAACATTAAAAAAAAAATCATCATAATTAACCTGACAATAAAAATTAACCTGATTACCTTAACTAGATACATTTACGATTTTTTGGAGAATGCTCTGGAATCTTATATACCTTAATGCTGTACGAAATGAAGGTATCTAGTTAAGGTAGTGTCTCGGTGTAATGGTGAGGTATTTTTTTTTTTTATTGTCTACCTTAATTAACTTGTGTGTACAGATCAATTCATAGGTAAATTCGTACCTTTTCATTTACGAATATTATGTGGCTTGATGAGAGGGGGGGGGTGGGGGTGGGGGGGGGGAGGGGAGGGGGTCATTCCTTAGAAACTGAATTTATACTTTTTTCTCAGGTAATTATACTCATTACGTCAGAAGGTGTTGACGTAGTATGACAGTAGTAGTGTTATAAGAATGTCGCCTCCTGTCATTAGTTCCGGGCGCCAATGTCCTTCACAGATACCTCCGCCAGGTCCTTCCTCTCGCTGACGTTACCTTCCCGCCCCGGACACATATCTCTGACCTCACACTGACCACTGACACTCTTCAAATACTGTGACCTCGCTGGTGACCCTACAGAAATTCACCAGTTAAGTGTTGTAATTGTCTCAGGTTTTTACAGAATGTCAAAGAGATTAATCAAGTGACCTGTCGTTGTGTGTTTGGTTTTTAATTCGACGCTGCTGTGGTATATTTACTCTCCTTGCTGTAGGGTTTAATGTACTTAGGTGGATTGTTGTGTTAACAGATGGAGCAGCAAGGTGTAGGAGGAAGAGTGTGGGTGTTAAGAGCTTCATACAGGGACATGAGTCTTTCTTACGTCCGACAACACCTTATTATTTTCATTGTATACCTCAGTGTTACAGTGTATCATCCTTAGGTTAGGTGGTGGGAGACACAACTTCTTACAACATTAGTCTAGCGATGTTGTAGGCAGACAGAGCTACAACAGGGAGAGGGGGGGGGGGGAAGTGTAGTCCAGTGTTGTGAGGGTATTGAGAAGTGTAGATCAACCAGTATAGCTGAGGTGTAGACATGTCATACACCCACTGTATTATCTGTGTACCTTAGCTAAATGCGACTCCTTGAACCCTTCTAGGTGAACAGTTAACGTAAGAATTATTTGAGAGGCCTGACAGCAGTTGTGGGTTGCGTGACAGTGTTGGTTATTGTAGTGGTGTAGTGTGATGTATGGGGCCGTTGTTGGTGTGTTAGTGTGGACAGTGTGTCGATATGGTGATGTACATGATCACTATTCTGCCACCATAACCGTGTGTCATGGTGTGTGGTGAGTCGCTCTCTTAACTTATCTATATACAGTAATAATAATAACAATGATAATAATGATGATGATGATGATATTAATACCATATAGTAATGCTCGTAATAATAATAATAATAATAATAATAATAATAATAATAATAATAATAATAATAATCTTAAACCACCTCTACAACATGGCCCCCTACATGACCTGCCAGTGTTAGTTTGCCTCAGTAAACCAGGTCACGTTTTACAACATTCACCTTCATAAGAAAGTAATGTATTCTGGCCATATAAACCTTAGTCTGGCTAAAGTGAGGGATCGTTAGGATATGTAAATCATCTCCCTCAAGTGTTGGTGATGTGAAGATAAAACTGCGTGGGTGTTCTGTTTGCTGTCGACAAGATGGTGCTAGTAACTTGTTGTAGTTGTTGACTTGTCGATGTTGTTGTTGTTGTGGTTGTTGAGTTGTAGAAGCACTTTGCACTAGGTTCCATTCCTCCGATGTTGGTTGTGTTGGAAGTCCTGTGATCCTTATTCGTCGTCATGCCCCATGCATAGGAAGCCACTCTTGTACACCGTGGCGTGGTCGTTGTCGTAGTTTGAGCCACACACGCATTTGGGTGGGCATCCCTTCTACTGGTCTATCATACTTTAGAGTAATGACGTTTGTAAATTATTGTTTGTTAACGCTGAAGCCCTTTGGTCTTATGGGTAACGTTGTTAGTCTGTTTGAGGCGCCCACCTCCTGCGTGACAGCTACTTTTTTCCTCATGGTCACTGACAGTTATTGTATTAACGTGTTGAAGTTTTACATTTTGGGTGTGCTGCTGTTCTGTCGTAATGGAACGTTTAATCTTGTCTAATTTGTTGATGTCCACCTCACTCGCTGCATTTTGAGGGCTGCCGTGAGTTTGACAGAGTTCTGAAGTTGGGTGGCAGCAAGCTTTTCTGGATTAGTAATTCCCATTCCTCTTGTCTCGGTGATAGTGCAAGGAGTGACCTTTCTGCTGGGGTTAGGTGGTGGGTTTTTACTACTAGTGTTGAGATAAAGGCGACCTTGGTGGCTTCTTCCAGAGGGTGGAGGAGAGGTCTGATATCAGCTATAGTGCACATCAGGTAGTTCCAGCGATGCTTGAACTCTGGGTGAATGACGTAAACGATGCTGCTCAGTTTTAGTAATATCAGACAGAACTTGGATTTCCTTCACCCATTCATTTATCTTTCCCGTTACGTACACGGTCTTGAAATCATTCGTGCCGATTACCGCACCTAGATGTCTTTGGCCATCCTTTGTTATTTTGACATAACTTTTGACCTCAAACACACACACACACACACACACACACACACACACACACACACTCACTCTTTCTTTCTTTATTTAATTTTTTACTCATTCCTTCATTCATTTCTTCATTCATTCCTTTCTTCCTTCTGTGCAAAAAATTATTTAATGATTTGGTTCAGTGGAGAGGAGGAAGAAGGGAGGGTGAAAGGTGGTCAGTGAGGGAGAATAGTGGTGATGGAGGGAGGGTGAGGAGTGGTGATGGAGGGAGGGTGAGGAGTGGATAGTGAGGGAGACTAATGGTGATGGAGGGAGGGTAAGGAGTGGATAGTGAGGGAGACTAATGGTGATGGAGGGAGGTGAGTAGTGATAGTGAGGGAGACTAATGGTGATGGAGGGAGGGTAAGGAGTGGATAGTGAGGGAGACTAATGGTGATGGAGGGAGGGTAAGGAGTGGATAGTGAGGGAGACTAATGGTGATGGAGGGAGGGTGAGTAGTCGATAGTGAGGGAGACTAATGGTGATGGAGGGAGGGTAAGGAGTGGATAGTGAGGGAGACTAATGGTGATGGAGGGAGGAAGGAGAAGGAGAAGAACAATAATAATGACCCTAATGAATGACAAATAAGAAAATGCAGAAGATAAATGAAGGGAGGGAGGAAATGGTGAGAGTCCAGTCGGTATTGAAGGAGACGAGGATAAATGGGAAGAGAGAGAGGTGGAAAGAATAATACAAAAGTGGGAGATAAATCTAGGAGTGTGGAGAATCGAGGGGAGATCGGGGGTGGGGAGAGGGGAGAGGAGACCTGGG
>NW_024740268.1:0-6707 GCF_018991925.1 Homarus americanus | reverse complement strand
TGAGGTGGAGGGCCGATAATGAGGATGAGTGGTGGAGGTACGATGATGAGGGGATGGATGGTTGACATATGGGGTGAGTGGTTTATGGGTTGACAATGAGTGGTGGAGGTGGCTGATATGAGGAGGGGTGGTGACATGAGAGGATGGATTGTGGCAGAGTGGGCGGTGGTAGGTCCGATGTGAGGGATGGATGGTGGCGATAATGATGATGGTATGAGCGATGGGTGGTGGCCGATAATGAGGATGAATAATGACGGGATGGATGGCCGATGATGAGGGGATGGATGGTGGCGATATATGAGGAAGGGGTGGTGGCACCCATTCATCCTGAAAGTTGTTTATTTTGTTGAAAGCTACAGTAAAACAAAACGGATCGAGAGATGAAAATACTGAGTTATCTGTTGTGTGAATACGCAAAGTATTCATTTAGGATCTTGTCTGTTGTTATCCTCCAAAGGCCACGTTGTTTTCTGTCCTCAGAGGCCGACAGTATCCTGATTTCATTCTCTGGCATAAGCATTAAAGAACTGGGATTTTTCAAAATTTTGGACTAGCATCTCGACATGTTAGGGCTTATATATCTAATTTCGCTGCATTTAGCGCTTTTGTCTGCTGCATGGATGCCGATGTGTTCCGTGTATTTCTTTCAAATCGAGTATTTTTTTGCAGGCTTTCTTAGACCTGGATTGCATTCTCTGCTTTGTTTTTTCCGGGTATAAGCATTCTTTTAGATGTTACAGTAACTCAAGGTTTCATAAGTTTTGCATTGATCAGTTCATGTCTTACCTCTTAACGATTTCCTCCAAGTTATTTCTTTGATGTTTTTCTTTAGGCTGGCAGTCTCCATGGTTTGAAGTCATAGTATTCCTCCCCAACTACTTTCTCTCCTCTAGTACCTGTAGTTGTCTCTGGTCAAGACTAAATTAGAAGTACTGGCCCTGTGTGTTGACTATACGTATCAGATCAGTGCATCGCAATAATAATCGAATATACTGCCGATATTTATAATTTTATTTTTTCAATTTTCGTTTGTGAGCAACCAGAACTACCCATTTCGTTTATTAATATATGGCAGATTCATCAGAGTGAAATGCCGGAATCAACTATTAGTATTGTTTTCTTATCTTATACAAAAACTTTTGGGGAAAAAGGCAGGTGCTATCTTTGTTCAATGTACAATATTGATACTGCACAAGATGCCCCACTTCTTGGAACACTATGTACTTCATGTTAGAGACATATTTGAACAAAATTCTGCCATTGCAAACTACTGCCCTGGAGGTCTCACCTCCTGTGTTTAAACAAATCGAACCGATTGGGAAGATCTCTACCTATTGAAAATTTTCCCAACACCACTGTTCGGCTGAGGAAAGATCATGCAACGTTTCAGAGATAATCCTCAAATAAGTTTCTTCCAATGTTCACATCTAAAGCATCACCAGATGCTCGGTTTTCTGGATTAGGCAGTACTTCACTGCCATCAAGGCATCAATGTTTATATTTGAAGACTTGGGGACAACGATCCAATATTGGCAACATATCTTGATACAAGGATACCTGTACAACTGAAGGTGATGAAACGTGTAAAATGCATGAAGTTAACCTACAGAGGCGATGGTCACCTGTCTTGAGAAGATAAGTAAGGTACAAGAATAGTAATTGTGTGAGCATACCGCACATTCCAGTGAAATTGAAGTGCAGAACCTAAAGAGGGCGAAAAGTGATCGTTCAGTCTATAGGACCAAAATAAAATTCCAAGGAGTTTTTCTAAGTGTATATAACATTGTGTAACAACTTCAACTGTCAAGCTGAAATGGACAGATACATACTAGACATTACAGTTGCAAGCGAGCACGTGATGGAAATCCTTTTAGATTGGAAACCATTAAGAAATACAACCAAATATGAAGTCAGTGGAAAGTGAAAATTATTTAGCAATGGTGGTAATGTATAATTCGGTACATGCTGACACTGGTGAAAGCACTCGTGATTTTAAAACTACAATTTGAGAAATTTCAACTTTGTTTACTGAATAACTATGTAACTCAAGTTCGTGTACTGGTAATTGTTTGTTTAAATATTTAATTCCATTTGCTTTTGTGTTGAAAGGTCCTAAAAATGTACCTGGTATTTTATTATGCTTTTCAGTTCTACCATATTGCAATTCAATAATTAGCTGAACTGGAATTTCTTCTTATAAGCTTTTCTAGTTTAGATACTGTTAAGTACTATATTGCTTTCAATAATTTGCTAAATGGAATATTACATGAAAATATAAGTGTTTTTTCAAATTGGTCCGGTGCATCCTTATGTAAGAAAGTACCATAATGTTACTACTGTCTTTGTTTTAACTGTTTTTGTTTCATGGTTCTGTAAATGTGATTTTTATTAACTTAAACCTGCTTATGTCTTGAGATTTAAATAAATTTCAAATCTCAGAGCTACAAGTTTGGCTAATTTGGCTTGAACTATTGTTACAGTATTTTAATGCACTTGTGAGGGTGTTATTGAGTGCTTGACTTATTCAGTAATGAGATAGGATAATGAGACTTAAAAAGATGTAATAAAATGTGCCGGAGATATGGTACCGTATGGATAAACAAAACCAAAGAAATTAAACATTAACTTACTGTAAAACAATTACAACCTACATGATTTAAAATAAATTTGTATGTACACAAGTAATTTTTACCTGACAATGAGACCTAAATTACTGCTTGGTTCGTTCAAGGTTGAGCTGTTCTATTTGGCACAAGGAGGAATTTAGTTTTACAGACAGACGTATTGTGGCTGCTCTTCTCACTTCTTGAACATCATGCCGAAATGATTAACAATTGTTGGAATGACACTGTGTATATCGTCGACACAAATACGACAAGAGACAACCCCAGCCGGGCCACAACACCTCTGTTCCAGCACACCCATTAACCAAAACCATTCAATCCTACTTAATACCTAGCCACAACCGCCATGCCCTCTTGATTCGATATAATACTATGTCTACAACTTAAATACCACACTGGAGACATACCTCTTTAGTAACGTTGCTAGACAACAAAATACAGCGGAACACTTTCCTTCCATACGCGATTATCGAGGCCGACCCATGCTGTCTGGAACTGCAGCTCAGCTCCTGTGTGACTTGTGCGGCGTGCCACCAACCTCACCTCAGTTCTCACCTCTTAAACTAAACTCGCGAAGATTCTGAATCTAACCTGAAACACTAATTAAACCTAAATGAACTACTACCAACCACCGCTTCCCTAAAGCGCATTTCGTCAAGACAGCACAGGACAAACTGGAATATTGATAGTTATATATTTAGCATCAGAACAGAAATCCATACTTAAGTCAAATACTGTAAAAGCCGGATCTAATTTGTTCATCATCAAATAGTAAGAATTTCTGCCATCTGTGTATATTTATTTTTTACTTTTTATACCCCTTTCGCCTTGATCATTTGTCAGCTTGCTTAAGGACGTCACTTTACTTACTTTTATCCTTCAACACTGATCGGCTCGTTAGCTGCTTGGGCGATTCGGTCACGCCCTGTTACGCACTGGTTAAGCGCATCAAGTATGCACCGCCCTGAATGTACCTGAACCCATCGAAAGTAAGTGGTCAAGTCTTTGTCTTGAAAGAGCCTACACCGGTGCCGTCACAACACCTGGTAGATTATTCCAAGAGTTTACAACCTCACCCGAAAAAGCTTGCCCTCACGGTTTCTGGACTTGCGGTTTCTTCACCTTGAGCTGTGGCTCTTGGAAGATCGTTGCGCGCGGACGGAACCTCTAGATATCTGAACCGACCTTCTTATAAGACCCAATGATTTATTTGGTTGATTTACCTTCTCGCAATGGCCTGGAGAACTTAAGGTTCATGTCAACATACACACCTAGGTCCTTTCACTTCAAAAGTGTAGTTTTTTCATCCTGCTGAATGTGATAGCCTCATTGTTGTTGGTAATGCCCAGGTGTATCCTTGTTAATCTTGTGACATTGAATCTCTGCAGCTATTTCGACCATTCTTGAGCCCATAGAGATCCGTCTGGTTCTTCAGTCCGCTTGGTTCTTTTTTTCATAGAAATAATGGTGCGTCATCGGCAAACATTTGTATGAGGAGTGTACGCCAGGCATGTCATTTGGTGAAACAAAAAAATAACAGCGGTTCCATCACTGCCCTGTGGGTACCCTGCTTATAGGGTGGATGCGATTTCGTGCCATTAATCACTAGCACACTGCTTGCAGTCCGTAGAAAGTCTTCATCTGCTAGGACATTTCAAATTCAGTAATTTTCCAGTTTGATTTCTGGCTTTGTGGGGCACACTGTCGTGAAAGCCTTGGCAAAATTCAGGTAATAATGTCGATATTACCAACTTCGTTCCAGAATAGGCTCAAACATCCAGTACCTGGTTGTGTTGTTACAGGAGCGTTTCCGGCATAAAACCGCGTTGGCAATTTCAAGGTTGTTTCTGTAGTAGATGTTCCATAGGCATCTCTGATAATACTCGAGTACTTTGCGTATTATGCTGGTCAGCTCACCGGTCTATAGTTGTTCGGGAGTATGATCGCCTTCGGAAGATAGGACTGCATGGGCCTTTTCTTCCTGGACCTTTTGTTTATCCAGGCATTTACAAAACGGATCTTCTTAGGTTTTCAAGCTTGTTGCACAACCTTCTTGGCACTTTCCAGGATGCAATCGTCAGTTGACTTGTGGACTTTAGCCTGATAGTTTATTTTCACACCCTTCAGAACACACAATGTGGGTCAGTGCTGTCGAACTGTCTGTCCTCAAACGCAGGAAGGTTAATCTCATCCTCTCGTGTGGAACACCGAGGAAAATAAGCTGTTCAACGCCCCGCTTTTATCCTGGTCAGAATCTGCATATCTGCCCATTTCTTCCCAGGTCTGATAAGGTTTCTCATGAATTTCGACTGCATAGCCGTAAAACGCTTCTTGTCGACTTGACTTGCTTGCAACCAGCCTTCTGAACCCTTTTTCAGCCCTTCTCACTCTATCTTGCTTGGTTTCTGCCTTGCATACATCCTCCTGTCCTGCTCGATGCTTGACCCAAACTCCACGTCTGTATTTCTGATTTTCTTAACTAGTCAACCGCCCCATGGTTCATGTGTAGATCCCCGTATTCTTAGAGGCACGGGGTTTAGTCTGGGTATATATTTATCAATCAAATATGCCTACTTTTACTAGTTATGATATTCAGCGTAGTGGTCTACGCTCCAGTGCCTAATGAGTCAGGCCAGTTGTTACCCTCATCTCTTCCCTCATCCCGTTGTACTTTAATATTTTGCACTGGCCTGGCCTGTCCTGAACTGAAGTGTAACAGTTGAATCTGAATGACAACACTAGATGGTCTGTGGTGTTAACTGGGGCAAGGTGTTCAATTTTGGCCACCATACTCCTCCTCGTTTGGTTATGATGAGGTCTAGTGGTTTAAAAAGCCAAGTTCCTATAATGTCGGGGTCTCTAAATATGTTGTGGTAAAACAGGATAATTATTTCTCTGAGTTTTGCCAAAAGAGGCAGCAGGGTTATTCAAGTCATTTAGTAGGGTGAATCCTGTTTCTCCAGTCAGATGTCGCTAGAAGTTAAGTCCCCCATGATAAAGCAGTGTAATAGGCTGGAGCATCACAGTGTTGTCTATTAAAGCTCTAAAGTTTTTTGATTTAGTGGGCCTGGGCTTGTGTTCAGTTGTAACTCAGCTACCCTGAGATATTGGAGCACTGAACTTGCCTAGCTTATACTACAGACGGGCAAGGGGTGACCTAATTGAGGTGTATAAGCATCTCAAGGGCACCACTCAGTCGAGTGTCCTTACTTGGAGTTGGACGCTCGCTTCAAGGTGTCACAGGTCAAGATTGAAGAAGCCACAGGCCCAGAAAATGTGAGGGAAACTTTTTTCGAGTGAGAGTTGTGAACTTTTGGAACAATCTACCAGAAAGTGTTGTGACGGCACCGGGAGGAGATTTTTTCAAGACCAGACTTGACTAATACCGGAGAAGTCTAGGTACATTGAGGAACCGATGCATGCCCAGCACTTACAACAGTGCGTTTTATTTATTTTTAATTTCGCCCATCCTGAGCGCCCGAAAACACGCCCATGCAAACGCGGCCTTCTAGAAAATTTCAACGTAAATATCCAATGCTGGACAAACGCTCATAAAGCGAGCGATCGGTGGAAGCCAGTGGTGTTACAGGTCAATATCAGGGCTGCCGATGGCTGCTCTACCGCCAAATTTTCGCTAACTGTGCGTAAAAATCCCCATTTTGCCGTGAAAATACGGCCACGGCCAAAGTGTTTGGCCGAATTTTGCAAAACGTATTAATTCTGTTTAGCGGATTTTGAAGAGAAGTCTGTACAGATCTTTCAAATTTCATTAATGAAATGCTATTCAGTGGCTCAAGTGACCTCACCTTGTCATGACCTCACATGTTTACGTGCACTCCATTGAGCTGACTGATCTTTCTAGTTACTACCTTAGTTGTTAGTTCTCATATTTGAGTTGTTCAGGCTGAACGTGTCCAGCATAATAAGTTAAGTCAGAGCTACAAATATCTGAGTTACTTTCTTGAAATCTTGGGCTGCGGCTTTTCCAAATGCACAATGAGTAATGAAAAGGGTCCTACGACAGTGTAGAAAATATATAACAAACCAGGGGACGATGACGAACTAGGACGTTTGCTTACGCCA
>NW_024740267.1:2500-8997 GCF_018991925.1 Homarus americanus | reverse complement strand
TAACAGGGAAGATACAAGTACACTTAACAGGACAGATGCAAGTACACTTAACAGGGCAGATACAGGTACACTTAACAAGACAGATACAAGTACACTTAACAGGACAGATACAGGTACACTTAACAGGACAGATACAGGTACACTTAACAGGACAGATACAAGTACACTTAACAGGACAGATGCAAGTACACTTAACAGAACAGATACAAGTACACTTAACATGACAGATACAAGTACACTTAACAGGACAGATACAAGTACACTTAACAGGACAGATGCAAGTACACTTAACAGGACAGATACAGGTACACTTAACAAGACAGATACAAGTACACTTAACAGGACAGATGCAAGTACACTTAACAGGACAGATACAAGTACACTTAACAGGACATACAAGTACACTTAACAGGACAGATACAAGTACACTTAACAAGACAGATACAAGTACACTTAACAGGACAGATACAAGTACACTTAACAAGACAGATACAGGTACACTTAGCATGACAAATGCAAGTACATTTAACAGGACAGATACAAGTACACTTAACAGGACAGATACAAGTACACTTAACAGGACAGATACAGGTACACTTAACAGGACAAATGCAAGTACACTTAACAGGACAGATACAAGTACACTTAACAAGACAGATACAAGTACATTTAACAGGACAGATATAAGTACACTTTAACACGACAGATACAAGTAATTTAACAGGACAAATGCAAGTACACTTAACAGGACAGATACAGGTACACTTAACAGGACAAATGCAAGTACACTTAACAGGACAGATTCAAGTACACTTAACAAGACAGATACAATTACACTTAACAGGACAGATACAGGTACACTTAACAGGACAAATGCAAGTACATTTAACAGGACAGATACAAGTACACTTAACAAGACAGATACAAGTACACTTAACAACACAGATACAAGTACACTTAACAGGACAGATACAGGTACACTTAACAGGACAAATGCAAGTACATTTAACAGGACAGATACAAGTACACTTAACAAGACAGATACAAGTACACTTAACAAGACAGATACAAGTACACTTAACAGGACAGATACAGGTACACTTAACAGGACAAATGCAAGTACATCTAACAGGACAGATACAAGTACACTTAACAGGACAGATACAAGTACACTTAACAGGACAGATACAAGTACACTTTGAATCCTGAGCATGTTTATACTTTAAGAGACTACTGGACAGCCACTGGTCAGACTGGGAAATATATCAAATGAAATGCCGTATAAGTCCGGGTGAAGGAGCGGCCACCAATGTTTATATGAATGGATAATTACCTATGTTGATCTACTGTATAGGCGGCGGGAACATGTAATGGTCTAGTGAGTTTTGTTTGGTACCTGTTGTTAATGATTTCTCTCTTCTCTTCTCAATGGTATTACACGTATTCAGTTATACAGTAATAACAGTCGACGTCAGCTGTTCTCCGCCATTGTCCGCGTGACGTCACTGTCTCGTGTGAGAATAATTATTGTAATCACAGTTCCGGAAGAGTCCATAACACGGCACGTCACTTAACTGGTTCTGTAGTTAGGGTTTTTTATATGATATCTCCGGCAAACGGTTTAGTTCATATATCCGGCAAATGTTTTAGTTCATATATCCGGCAAATGTTTTAGTTCATATATCCGGCAAATGTTTTAATATCCGGCAAATGGTTTAGTTCATATATCCGGCAAATGTTTTAGTTCATATATCCGGCAAATGTTTTCGTTCATATATGTTTTAGTTCATATATCCGGCAAATGTTTTAGTTCATATATCCGGCAGACGGTTTAGTTTATATATCCGGCAAACGTTTTAGTTCATATATCCGGCAAATGTTTTCGTTCATATATCCGGCAAATATTTTAGTTCATATATCCGGCAAACGGTTTAGTTCATATATCCGGCAAATGTTTTAGTTCATATATCCAACGTTTTAGTGCATATATCCCGTTCATATATGTTTTAGTTCATATATCCGGCAAATGTTTTAGTTCATATATCCGGCAAATGTTTTAGTTCATATATCCGGCAAATATTTTAGTTCATATATCCGGCAAATGTTTTAGTTCATATATCCGGCAGACGGTTTAGTTCATATATCCGGCAAACGTTTTAGTTGTGGTATACGTTACGTATTTTTTCATTTTTATTAATACCTTTACATGATGATGATGATGAATGGTGATAATGATGATGACCTTTAAATATGATAACGACTTAACTTTAACTGTAATAATAACATATAAATACTGGTTTAAAAATAATATAATTAGTCAGCAGTAAATTTAACACCACTGACCCAAGCTTACATAAACACACCTGATTTACCAATTTGTTAAGTTCACAATAAATGGGTATTTTACACTCAAAAGTTTATAGCCAATTACGTTTTAATGAATGATTGCATTTTTGTGTGTCAAAGGCGACCATGCGTCTGGCGAAGGAGTTTTATGACTGTGAGGAGAAGGCCAGACGCTGCTCATTACCAGTACTGGCAGTGTGTTTTATGGTAGACCCCTGACTGTGCCTTGGGTGCACCGACGACACCAGCCGATCACACACACATTTACTTACTTACTCCACCGACTGACTATTACTACGTCGATAGATTCTCACATATATTCTTCACGTAATTAGTGAAGGTCGGCTGGTCTCCACACTCCCTCCCCTTCCCCGTATCCATAGCGGCCACCACACACGTAGCTCTCTCTCTCTCTCCTTCCTCTCAGTTATCAGACCAATTGCTTCATTGACCCTGTTAATGTGTGAAGGGTTCACATGGGTCTCTTGAATAGTACACTGAGATACACTGACACGAATCTCACATGACACAATCCCATTGACAGATCTCCTCTACACATAACCTCACCGGACACAACTGTATGGTAGAAATAAATCCCAACTCACAAATCATAACCTGACAACCAAGCCTACTGTACGTGAAGGAATATTCATTGTTAAAACATACCAAGTGACCATTTTTCGTTATAATAAATATCCTATAGGATGATTTTTTCATTGGGTAAAATCCTACTGCACGACCAAAATAATGGTAATTACAAGATACTGGTAATTAAGTGAAAGGTCATCATCCTTCATACAGTACAGATGGTCACCAACTTAAACTTTAACATATAAAAAAGAAGCGCCCCTGACAAACACGGCATTGAAATCTAGGTATTTATCTATTACAGCTTAACTTCTATGAACAGACAACATTTATTCAGCGTGTGTGAACACGGTAACGTCGATTTTTTTTTCCTTTTTGCGTTCATTATTGTCGAACGCGGTAGAAAGGACGGTCGAAAGGACGGATGGATACACAAACGGACGCACAGACGGATGCAAAGACGAATGAACGCACAGACGGATGCAAGGACAAATGAACGCACAGAGATCGCCCACACATGCGGCGAGGAAAAACAATTACATCCGCCATCTCGCGCACAAGTACATTCCTGCCAAGTTTCATCAGAATTGAATTTAAAGTGGAAGACTTGTAGAGCTAACAAGACTTACGACTTCACACAGGCAAGCAAGCAGGCACGGCTAGGCGGGGCAGGCAAACGGACAGAGAGAGAGACAGACAGACAGGCACGGAAGATTGGCAGAAATGACAGACATCAAGATGACGCTGAGCTCATTCTTGTCACAGACAGACAGACAGAGTCATTTCACCATCTCTCAACGGATTAACCACTACTGTATGTCTGTGTCCATGTGTCTATGTCTCAGGGTTACTATATGTTAATTTAGTTCTTTCTGTGTCCGTGTGCCATTGTGTCCATTTGTGAGTAAGTCCGTTTTCAGCCTAAATGACACTGTGTGTCTGTTTCAATACGTCAGTTAGTCCGTCTCTCACTGTCATTATTTCGTGTGGCAGATGTGTCATGTTTGTGATCTCTCTCTCTCTCTCTCTCTCTCTCTCTCTCTCTCTCTCTCTCTCTCTCTCTCTCTTACTTACACACACACACACATACACTATGTAACTAACCGTATATAATGGTGAAAGAAGAAATATGTTTCCACCTGTAAAATATCCAAAGTGAATACCGATAAAGTAAACTATATGTAATTAATTAATCTCGTACTGATATTTAACACAAGACCAACAATGAATCATTACCTAAACTCTGACTCGTATCTTCTACAGTTTCATAGTAATTGGCATCATAACATAACTGTGAGGAACCCGAGACATCACCTTACAGTACTTCATGGTAGAGAAATTCTATATTGACTTTCTCGATACTTTGGTAATAATACATTGAACCATTAAAAAATATTCTTTATGCATTATGAGGGAATTGTTTGATTAGAATTTGTTAATAACAGATTGTAAATTAGTTTCAAATATATTATACGAGTAAGAAACATCGGACAACTAGTACAAACGGGACTCATATGTACCTCACTTCTCAACATAAATTGAGATAATTTGCCTCACTACCGAAGAGAAGTGAGATAATTTGCCTCATTCCTTCACAGTAAGACGAGTTAAAGTTCCTTACTCTTAGGAAACAAGATATAAATCACTTCACTTCCTCACAAACACAACACAATATGGTCACCCCAGAGAGTGACCCCCGTATTGTCTCACTTCTCAGTCATATAGTAGATTCATATAGTTATTTTGGCTGCCCTAGAAAAACCTTCAGGGTGAATGAAAATGTCAAATTATCTGTACATCTCCAAGGATATGCCAGAATGTTTGAATTGTGTAATGTTTTTGCAAAAATTATCCAAAGTTGAATATTTACATTATGTGGAATCCCCAAAGTAGAGCCTGTTTACATATTAACGCGTTTGTTCTGTTACACACACACACACACACACATGCATAAAGACAAATTGACAAAAATATAATTGAGGATGAAAAAACAAATTCCTTAAAACTTTATGGTAAGATTGTGTTGTAGTGAAACAATGACGTACGTACGTGTGTGTGTGTGTGTGTGTGTGTGTGTCTAATTAAAGAAAAAGAGTCTCGTTTCACCCATCCAAACATTTTTATCAACACCAAGATGAGAGGCCCAAGTTCAAAGAGAGTTATTCTCTCCTCTTCATCTTGTCTCCCTCTTTCGATTCTCCTCATCCTCCCTCTCCATCCTTCCCTTTTCCTCACCCTCTGTACCCACTCCTTCTCAACTCCCCTTACCTCTCCTCCTTCCCTTATCTCATAATTAATCGTATTCTACTTGTTTTCTTCTTACAAACCACTTTTCTTATAATAATAATAGAAAACAAAATAATAAAAAATAATATTAATAGTAATAATGATAATAACACTACTACTACTACGACTACTACTACTACTATTTTTTTTTACGTGGCCTCCAGCCTCCCCCAATAGCCACACCTTCGCCACCATTTAATTACCTTAATATTAAATATCCTATTACATATGTAGCTATCCTATCTGTGTTAAATTAGTTGAGCCGCAGATCTATGCGGCATTCAGTGACAGTAGCCTCATAGTCGATATCTGCAGCAGTTGTCGGAATAGGGGCAGAAGCTCTCGTTTCCCTGAGGCAGAGCCGACCGAAGGAGAGAGAAAGACAGTCGACATCTCATCCAGGCTGTAACATAACTTCTGGGCTGCTGCTTCTGTTCGGAGATCACCTCCGCGAGTCTGGCGTAGCAACATCTTGCACTTAGTCCCATCCCACCAGAGGCTGTGAACACTAGAGGAGTGAAGCTGCCTTGATCAACGTTTTGGATTCTCTCCCCATATGCCCTTATCTTGTCGTTCTCGTTCCTCCTATGTGCAGCATCGAGAGCTAGGTTACGGTGACATGCGGCCATGGGATAAAAAATCCTGATGTCGAAGAAAGCTCGTTGTCCCCGCGTCCAGAATCCTCGAGCACTGACGTCAACACGGGCTTCTTTAGATGTGTTTGAAGTCCTGTGTTGGAAGATCTCACCATCCAACGGAAGGAGGATCGGTTCTGCCATGACATCCAGGCAGATTTCCTTCAACATATTTCCTGTAAGGTCCCTTAGTTCGTCATGCCTCATGCATATGAAGCCCCCTTTCTTGCACACCATGGCGTGATCGCCGTCATAGGAAGAGCCACACACGCATTGGGAGGGCAAACCTACTGGCCGACCGTACCTTAGAGCAATGGCATCTGTAAATTCTTGTTTGTTAAGACTGAAACCATTTGCCCTTATCGGTAACATAGTTAACCAGTTCGAGGCTCCCACCTCCTGCGCTATAGCTACTTTTTTTTCAAATTTTCTGGAACCTGCAGCAACAGTTGCTGCAACTTATCATTTGGCAGTGCTGTCGATCTGTCGTAATGGACCTACGAATCTCGTTTACTTCACTGGTATCGACCTCCCCTGATGCTTTCTGGGCTATTATGTGGTCCGTGAGGGTTGCTTTGAGCTTAAGTGAATTTTGATGTTCGGTGGCTGCAATCTCCTCTGGATTGGTTAGTCCCATCCCTC
>NW_024740266.1:0-10448 GCF_018991925.1 Homarus americanus | reverse complement strand
TATATATATATATATATATATATATATATATATATATATATATATATATATATATATATATATATATATATATATATATATATGTATATATATATATATTTATATATATATATTTATATTTATATATATATATATATTTATCTTGATAAAATCACACGGGAAGATGGAAACAACGGAGTACCTTAGCTTTCGTCTTTATTCAAGACATCTTCAGAGGCAACTGGATTACATGGACAGAGAGAGGCTTAAATATACAGGGTGACCTAAAAACATGAGGTCAGGTCAAAATGATGACATCCACTAATCCCCACACCAACACACACACGTAGAGGAGCTTAAGAGAAGGGAGGTGACGTGACTAGACAAGTCAGGTCAGAAAAAAGGGGACCCACAAAATAACTATCATACATCTAGATCAAAGGTTTTCAAAGCATTTTTAACCTTGGGCCACTGACAAATAAATTTATGTAACATATTATCAGTTTTGAACTGACCATCACTAAGGTTTATTGATTTTAATTCCTAAATCAAACTAGCTTCAACAAGAAGTCTTTCTGTGACACAAGATGCTTTGAATACTTCTAAGCTTTTTTCCCAAGCAATGGGGTGATTATTATTCCTAACATGAACAAACAAGGCACTGCTTTCAGATGCAGTTCTGATATTATACTTATGTTGTTTGATTCTGAGCTGCAGTGTTTTTCCTGTCTGACCTACATAATTACAATTACATTTGCTACATGGAATACAATAAACACTTCCATTTACATTCAAACATGGGCTATTCCTTATTAACATATTGGTAATGGTGGAGTCATACTTGAAAACAACATTAATATTTAGAAGCTTGAGGGACCGAACTAACGGGACAAATTCATTACGATAGGGCAGAGTCAAAATATTCTTGAGTGTAGGAACTTGTCTGGTTTGAGAGGAATGAAAGGATTTTTTAGCCCTTTTAAAACAACGATCAACAAACACAGAAGGGTACCCAAGTTTATGTGCAATAGAACGAATGTGTTTCAATTCATCGTCAATAAATTCAGAGTCACAAATACGCAGACATCTTAAAAACATAACAGAAAAAACTGACATTTTGGTAGACTCAAGGTGATTCGATAAAAAGTGAATGAAATATGGAACTTACACGTCTCTCTTACGCTGTGTCCTTAATCTGTCAACAACATCCTCATCTTCGCCCCATCTACCGCAACTACAAGAAGAGTTTGCTGAAGGCTCATAGTCTTAAAAACAAGTTGAAGTTTTTGAAAAATTGCAGAGATGATAAAATTGTTCCCAAGTCCTGTCTTCCAAGTAGACTAAGAAATCTGGACAATCAAGCATTCTCTGAGTTGGATAAGGTGGTGCTTGATTCCCTTATCAAGAGTTCAAGTGATAGTGTGAAATTAGCCTTCAAGCACAGTGCTCAGTGTAAAATACTTATGCAAAACAGTGTTTGTGTTGATAAGTGGCACACCATTCGTGATTTTGTATATCAACTTCTTAGTGAAACTGACAAAGCCCAAAAAAGAAGGTTAAATGCCAAATTAAATGCTCTGTTTGACGAGAGTTACTGGACCATATTGAGTGATCCAAATTTGTTCATAAACTTATCATCTTATGATCTACAGACAAATGAGAAACTTGTTCTTGGTTTTGGTAGGAAGTTTTCTATCACTCAACGGTGTGTTAATCCGCTTACTATTGCTAAAGGTTTAATCAACCTGGAAAAGAAGAAGTCGTCTGATGTTACAAATGAAGATATTTCCATAGCTAAAGGTTGTATACATAGTGTTTTAAATAAGAAATTTGCTTCAAACATTCCAAAAAGATTTGAAACAGCCTTGATAAACTTGAAAAGAAATAAGAATATCCATATTACCAAGGCTGATAAGTCTAATGCTATTGTTATCTTGGATAAAAGTGACTACAATGATAAGATGAATTCATTACTTAGTGATGAAAGCACGTATTGTGAGCTTACGAAAGATCCCCTGGAAAATATTAATAAGTTATCTAATTCCAAAATGAAGATGTTATTGAAAAAGAACCCCGATCTCACTAAACAGCTCTCTCAAATCAATCCCACTTTACCTTATATGTATGGATTGATCAAAACACACAAGCTTAATAATCCTTTACGTCCTATCGTGAGTTCTGTGGGTTCTGTTACTTACAAATTATCCAAGTGGCTGGTAAAGATGATATCCTCTCTTACAGGCCAAATATCTAATTCACATATACGCAATAGCAGTGATTTAATTGATAAACTCAAGAAACACAACGAACCTTGCGAATTGATAAGTTTTGATGTAAATTCACTGTTCACTAGAGTACCTGTGAAAGACTTACTTTCATTTCTTAAAGATAAATTACAACTGTTAGATTTAACTATTGAACATGATACTTTCCTGAAATTGATAGAGTTATGCGTAACTGACAATGTGTTTAGAGCAAATGGGAAGTTCTACAAACAAATATTTGGTATGAGCATGGGTAATTGTCTTTCTGCTCCTCTAGCCTGTATATATATGGAGTTTTTTGAGTCTAGATTACTACCTAATATAGTGGACTTTATTCCTCCATGGTATAGATATGTAGATGATGTTCTTTGTCTTTGGCCTACAAACAGTGACCCATTGGAATTTTTAGACAAGCTTAATAATATTGTCCCCAGTATCACATTCAAAATTGAAAGAGAAATAAATGAATCCCTTCCATTTCTTGATATGCTTATCATGAGAAATGGCCAAAACTATAAATTTAAGGTATATAGAAAGCCCACACAGGTAGACAGTTTCATTCACTTTTTATCGAATCACCTTGAGTCTACCAAAATGTCAGTTTTTTCTGTTATGTTTTTAAGATGTCTGCGTATTTGTGACTCTGAATTTATTGATGATGAATTGAAACACATTCGTTCTATTGCACATAAACTTGGGTACCCTTCTGTGTTTGTTGATCGTTGTTTTAAAAGGGCTAAAAAATCCTTTCATTCCTCTCAAACCAGACAAGTTCCTACACTTAAGAATATTTTGACTCTGCCCTATCGTAATGAATTTGTCCCGTTAGTTCGGTCCCTCAAGCTTCTAAATATTAATGTTGTTTTCAAGTATGACTCCACCATTACCAATATGTTAATAAGGAATAGCCCATGTTTGAATGTAAATGGAAGTGTTTATTGTATTCCATGTAGCAAATGTAATTGTAATTATGTAGGTCAGACAGGAAAAACACTGCAGCTCAGAATCAAACAACATAAGTATAATATCAGAACTGCATCTGAAAGCAGTGCCTTGTTTGTTCATGTTAGGAATAATAATCACCCCATTGCTTGGGAAAAAAGCTTAGAAGTATTCAAATCATCTTGTGTCACAGAAAGACTTCTTGTTGAAGCTAGTTTGATTAAGGAATTAAAATCAATAAACCTTAGTGATGGTCAGTTCAAAACTGATAATATGTTACATAAATTTATTTGTCAGTGGCCCAAGGTTAAAAATGCTTTGAAAACCTTTGATCTAGATGTATGATAGTTATTTTGTGGGTCCCTTTTTTCTGACCTGACTTGGCTAGTCACGTCACCTCCCTTCTCTTAAGCTCCTCTACGTGTGTGTTGGTGTGGGGATTAGTGGATGTCATCATTTTGACCTGACCTCATGTTTTTTAGGTCACCCTGTATATTTAAGCCTCTCTCTGTCCATGTAATCCAGTTGCCTCTGAAGATGTCTTGAATAAAGACGAAAGCTAAGGTACTCCGTTGTTTCCATCTTCCCGTGTGATTTTATCAAGATATATATATATATATATATATATATATATATATATATATATATATATATATATATATATATATATATATATATATATATAATATATATATATATATATATATATATATATATATATGTATATTATATATATATATATATATATATATATATATATATATTATATATTATATATATATATATATGTAATATAAAGAAATTTCAGAGTAATTTCGAATGCCCCGCCATTGGCGATACTGAGCGTTCAAGGTCGTCGGAGGGAAGAGAGCGCTCCCTGCACATAGCGAGAGATTGTGGAACTAGGCCTAAGTGATATTAAATGTAATTTGCCGAATTAATAATGATGCGATTCATGAAGTTAAGGGACTATTATTGAATTTGAAATTATTATAGATCGTTTAACAGTCTGAATAATGTCAAGGGTGTCCCAAGGAGTTATTAGTTAGGCGGAAAATATGTCACGTAGGCCTAAGCTAACGCCTTGAGAGGAGACGCGACGCTGGCTGGTCCTCAGTAACAGGGAGCATTCAGACAACAAGAGGTCCCTGCGCGTCCGTCACAGAAATAGTCACGTGGCCTAGTCACCTGTGCTGCGCTATTGCAGTATAACAAGTAAGTCTCATTCGAACTTAGACAGGGTTTAGATAGGGCAGTGATAAAGTAAACTAGAGCTAACAGTGAGTTAATTTCAGGGTTTCCGTCAGAACCCACTTGACCGGAGTTGACGGGAGTTTGACTGCGAGAGATTGACTGCCGTTTGAGACTGCCGTTGATGATTGAGGGTGGCGATTGTCGCCATTGGACCGATCAGTGTAGGCCTGTCACTGTTTAGCAGGGTATCAAAGGATCTCTTGAGGGAATCTAACCGTCTGGGTGCCCAGCTGACGACGGGACGATCGTTGGGTCAGCAGCTCTCCTCTACCTCGGCTCACAACACCACATGTCTCGAGCAGCTTAGTGAAACCCTCTTGCTAACGGGAAGCTAAAGTTTCTCTCAAATGTACAAGGTCTGACTGGCTCACTCCCTTCCGCTTTATGGACGCACTGGGAGTACACTGAGGCTATCTGAGTAAATTAATGGTCACACACTGAGACCACGAGTCTAGGACTCTAGGAGATACCTAGAGGAACATTTTATCTCCCTTATTACGGGTGTATGTTGAGTTGGGTGAAGCATGGTTCACGGGTATTGGTGGACCCAGTAACATATCAATAATAGTGACAATATATTTGGGTGTAGTTAATAACATTTCTCAGTTACTGAAATTATCTTGACGTGTGTAGTTTAATATTTCTTAAATAATTTTGATAGTATTGTTTTTTGAATGTTTGTGTCACTAAGTGGAACCAGAGTGATACTGTGATTTGATTCTTTTAATGCATCTAATTTGTCTTCATAATTCCGATCTCAGGTATAACCTTTGTTCCCCAGAGTAGTGGTTAAGTTAGGTTAGGAAGTGTGCATCTGTTGGGGTGATATAATTTTGTTGAGTGCCCTTAAGGCCTATTCATTGTAGAGTTATTCATTTCTTATTTTTGAATACCATTTTCTCAGTGCTGGATATTATTTTGTTGAAAGCCCTTAAGGCCTGTTTCATGTGTGCAAGCAACATTTCTTAATACTTCAAATTTATTGTTGCCTGAGTTCTAATAATTTCTATATCATGTATAACTTTTATTCCCCAGAGTAGTGTTTTAAGTTCAAGTTAAGAGGTGCGCATATTGGTGTACCATTATTTGATTGTGTTTGTAGTGTTGGAGGGAATATAAGTGTCTAAATTTTACAGTGTTTCTCATTCATCCCAGTCACAGACGCTATCCTTCCACGGGTCACGGACAATTCATTTTTACCATCTAACAACCTTAAATAAACCCCAAGTCAAGTGAGAAAATAAAGTCCAGTAAATTCCGACCGGTTACATATATATATATATATATATATATATATATATATATATATATATATATATATATATATATATATATATGCAAGTAAATCACTGGAGGTGCGCGTGATCTAGGTATATGCTGATAACCACAAGGAAAGAAGAAAAACACGAAGTTCCCAAGCGCTTTCGTGTAATTCACATCTTCGGGGGTGAGTACAGTCTAAGGAGAAGTGCAAAACAGGGTATATATATATATATACATATATATATATATATTATATCTTGATAAAATCACACGGGAAAAGGGAAACAACGGAGCACCTTAGCTTTCGTCTTTATTCAAGACATCTTCAGAGGCATCAGGAATACCACCCTTTTGAAGCTCTGGAGAGATCTCGAAGTTTCGATATTTTGAGTACAGCACTAGCTAATAATTCCCACCAGGAACTTGTTTCGAGACTCCTCCAAAGCTTCGAAAAGTGCAGAATTCCATGTGTTAAAGGCGATATTGCTGAAAAAGACCAGGGCAAGAAGGTCATCGTAAATGGCGTCGTACACCCCATAACCGTTCTTGCAATTGGCCCTTGGAAAGAGAAGATAAAACTACCCCAGAATAAATATAGAAAAGAGAGATTACTCAATGGCTCTTAATCTACAATGTAAGCAGTCAATTGAAAGCATATTTAAGGTACATTTAGCTTATAGTAAAGGCCTGTCACTCAGTGCCAATATAGAAGCAAATGCGTTTTTAAACCCCCGGATTTTCCTTCTATATAACATAGTACTGAAGTAGTCAGTATTGTGTTTGAGTATTTGCTTCATGTTTGTAGAAAGATTCTCGTTGATGAAAACCCTGTTATGACAATCAAAAAAAAAAATTCTTCTCATTTTGAGGGAGAGAATGAGAAAGACAAATCCTTCTGTGGTGCCTTAACCATGCCCAGAGACAATGTAATAGAATGTTTGAATGAAATTAAAATAGTATAAAGATTTTGGTTATAAAAATTTACCCCAGAAAATTATGACAATAATGGAAGAAATATAATATATAAACCTATGTACTGCCGAGTGTAAATTACAATTTATTGTAACTCATTTCGAGATGAGACTATTCTTCATGTTAAATTTTTAAATAAAATGTTGCAAGATAATATAAAAAGAAAAAATTTAAAGCTCAACAAAATTCTTAACAGCTGGAAAGAAAATGTTAAGTTGAATTATCGCCTAAACAAATGGATATGAATACATACAAATCAGTATGTATTAATGCTTGCATTATATTAATGTATATATGTATGTAGAGATTGTCATTATTTTTTATTTGTTTCAGGTTGATGCTAAACTCTATAGGTACTTTATCAAAGTGGTGTATTGCAGCAATGAAGGTATGTTTATTATCTTATTCATCTTTGCTTGATGTTTGTTAGTACTGTATATTGTTTTATATAGTGCATGTAGCTATAATGTGCTTTATGATTGTTTCTCTCTGCTGTGCATGTTTTTGTGAATTATAATTGTGCTAATTATAGCTGTGCTTTTCTTAACATTGTATTTGTGTTGGGAGTTTGACAACCATTCTTGACATAGGTATGTGTCTAGGCCATGACAGGAGAAGGTTGCTGCCACATATGTCAGCTGTGGTTGCCAGTTGCCAGTCTCCCATCTGTGTCTATATTTGTTTTGTCTGTTTTGTTTGATGTGTCTTTTTTGGTTCACTATCATCATTTTTTGTACCTGAGATAGTGTGCAACTTTTTGATGATGATGCACAATAGAAGAAGCCAAAGTCTGACACCTATTGCAAATGGCCACCCGATCCTTGCTGACTAAAACAGGCTGGCGTTAGCCAGAATAAAATACCTAAAGAATACTTCGCCCTCTAAAGGGTTAAGCTTCTGGTTATTATTGATGCCTTTTTGTTGGTGTTGTTTTTTTATCTATAGTTAAACAAAAACTTTATATGCACACTTTTGTATTTACCTTTGTTACCGCCACAGTAGGATAAACTAGAAGGGAGAGAGAGACAGAGGGATAGAGAGAGAGAGAAAGGGAGACAGGAGAGAGACAGAGGGACTGTTGACACCGAATTTTGCTGAGCAGATAGTCAGTTAGACTCTAGCCGTCCAGTGAGGTAACAAGTCAGGGAGCTAATAAGGCCTACATTAGACCCAAAACACGTAAATGTTTATATGGTTTAACACCCTCCTACTCTACTCAAATATATTACATGTAATTGTTAATAGTGAAGGAACGTACGAGTGAATTAATTTTCTCATACATAACATATGTAATTTGTACTCTGCAGGCTTTGACCGAATCAAGAACAATCGAGTCCTACGTGCAAGGGTCTCATTATCCCACAGTCGCTCATTAGGCAGTTGCAGTCAAAACGTGGGTCCTAAAGTCTGCCTATACAGTCTACTGAGAACTGGCGAATGACTCGACCGTCGACGGACCTTCATCGGGGCCCTTCCCTCCGGCACCCGACACCCCGCAGCTACGCAGCAGGAGAGCGGGGACGCCTTTGTGTGAATTTGTGAATAATCGACTACAGTGTGATGCATATAATAATAGTTAACCCCAGCAAAAAGGGAGTTGTGGGTTGAGTGTGTGTATAGCACTCGTATGTGCACGTAGAGAAGTGTGACGCCTCTGTATGTGGGTTCAGTGTCAGAAAGAACTGGTCTCGGTGACAAAATTGTTCGTGCAGGCGTGCAGGAGTGTTATCGTTCATTCCGGACAGGCACGCCGCCCGCCGCGAGGACAGCGTGTCAGGAAGGAGTGGACTCTGTGTCAATAACATTCGTGCGTACACGCGGGAGAGATAGTGTTCACAGAGAACAGCCAGACTGGATCGCCAATTGTAAATAAAATTTAAGAACGAGTGAGTGGCCTTTTCTATTAGAAAATAGTAGTTGTAACAGATATGTAACGTTGTGAGTAAGGGCGCAGTAGTGTTTGTGGCATCAGTTTATGATCTTAGCAGTTGTGTAATGAATCCCTACACTGATTGGGGTGCCTCTGTTGTTGTGTTAGTGTGACATCGCTCGTGCTTAATGCATTCTTTTATATGACTTTAGTTGTATGACATCGCTTATATGACTTCAATTGTATGACATCGCTTATATGACTTCAGTTGTATGACATCGCTTATTTTACTTCAGTTGTATGACATCGCTTATATTACTTCAGTTGTTAGACATCGCTTACATGACTTCAGTTGTATGACATCGCTTGTATGACTTCAGTTGTATGGCATCGCTTGTATGACCTCAGTTATATGACATTGTTATAAACGAGCAGTCGTGTCAGTTGAAGAGCATTCTTGCTTAACCGAACGTCTCTATAACTGTCAACCGAAAGAGCCAAATCGAGTTCACTGTGTTATCTGTCATGGAAGGGAACAAGGCAGAGGAGATAAGCCTAGCCAGCGTAGAAGACCAGGAGACCCTGAACAACGGAAATGCTAACCGGTCACTCACACAGCCAGGGCGAAGTGGAGAAACCCTTTCACCCGAGAGAAGGATGAAACCAACAGGCCGGTTGAATAGGGTAATCAGGGGTTATCAACAGTCGCTCACCCAATTGACAGCAATGATGCAGAATATGAAAGATCATATGGAGCAACTGCAGACTTTTGGCTATACGGAGGACTTTGGTGAGATGCTGTCATTACCTGGAGGAAAGCCTTTTCTGGAAACGAGTGAGGGAATGACAGCCACGACGAGGTATGCACGAGACACGTTGTCAACCGCCGGAACCAGGAGTGTCTAGCTGCTACACCTCGACACCCACCCAAGGAGGGTTCCCAACACTCAACGCCTCAGAGTCGGGAACATTTAATTTGGGGGAGAGGGAACATGTTTCCACCCGTCATACCCACTTTCCTGAAGCAGTGACACCAACAGGAACCCAGGAGAAGGAAAACCAAGTTCAAGGTATACAGCGAGAACGCCGAGGACGGATGGAGGGGAGGCCATCGGACACGATGCTACCAACCCAGAGACTGGAAGAGTTAATGGCCACTATGAGGCTTCCCCAGAGTCCGATGCCAAGGTTCAGCGGAGTATTGGGAGTTCAAGCATGTCTTCCAAAGACACATTGGGGAGGCGTCCATACCCTATGCACTAAATTGGAAACACTTCTCTCAGCCTACACCGGCCGCGCTAAGAAATCTCTAAGAGCGTGCCTGCAAATAGAAGACCCCAGGGCAGGATACGAACTAGCTCTAGCCTTGCTAGAAGAGCATTATGGCAACAAGCAAATCTACGTCCAAGAACTAATAGGCAAGGTCCTATGTGGCCCAGCCGTGAGAACAGGTGACATTAAAGGACTTCAGGAGCTCGCAGACGATCTGGGAAATTGCGTAAACAACTTAAAGGTACTGGGAAAACCGCAAGAAATTGACACGTAAGAATCACTGAATACTTTGGCTAAGAGATTCACGGGAAAGATCAGAGAGCGATACGAGGATAGAGCATATGACTATGAAAGGAGACACGGAATTCTTCAGGGGTCGATTGGATGAAGGATTTTGTACTGGAGATGCTAGACAGGACAAGGAGGGCTTCGAGGGGACAAAGACAAGAAGAACCGAGCGGGAGACGAACAGGCTCACACCCATACCCTTCCTCATTAGGAAGGATACCTGTGGGCCTAGTGACTTCGGGAAGAGAGGAGGTTAGAGGAAGGGACGACCGCCCTTGCCCGTTGTGCAGTGGATATCACCCTCTGCAGAGATGCCAAACATTCCTCAACAGGTCTTACTGCAC
>NW_024740265.1:0-18266 GCF_018991925.1 Homarus americanus | reverse complement strand
TTTCTGCATTACACCGATGGTTCCAAGTCAGAAATTATCCTTAAGTTTTGTGAATCAGTATTTACAGTTTTTCTTAATGGGTGACTTAAGTTGCGGTCACACGATCTCTTTGATGAGCAATTAATTTGGAGCAAGAAATTACGAGTAATTTCTTCCAAATGTGGTCACACGAGTGGTTCTTGGTTCAGTTACTACAGCAAGAAAAAAAGTTAACGCCGCTGTGCGAGTAGAAGGGAGACGGAACATCACAACAACAATGCAGACGACGCAGCAGCTATCCTTGGTATTATTGTTATTATTAAAAGAAATGAGAGAAAGCGAAGAAAAACTATTGGGGACTCGTAAGTGGCTGGCGAGGAGGAGGAACGAGTGTTTAATATAGACTGGTTCAACTATCGTAGTTACAGTAGGGAGGGTTGTTAGTGTGTGGAGAATGACCGGCTGTATGGGCTTGTGTTTTGTAAACAAACACGCTAAAACACCACCCAAATAATAAACTCAGTGTGTCGTAAAAAACTGTTTGTGCATTTTATACATAATGTTATTGATCTATGTTATATATAGCCAAGGTAAATACTCGATAAATAAGCTTCGTGTCATTAAATATGGTATTAACCGGGTTTTGAACCGATAATCTTGCTCGAAATAGTCAAGAAATTGACTATCACGATTGTCAATAAAAATGCTTCAAAAACTTGCTCGAATTTCTCGAAAATTGCTCGAAATAACTTTCCGGCAAGAAATTGCTAAAAAAAAATGCGCCCATGTGACCAGTGCTTTAAGAATTGCATGATATCCTCATGGCAATGGAAACACACACACACACACACACTCACCCCATACACAGTCACACACTCACCATGCACAATCACACACACCCATACACACACCGTACATGCACAAACCATACACACACATACACACACACACACGATCACACACACCATACATACACACACCATACACATACACACACCATACACACATACACAAACACACACACACACACCATGCACACACCATACAAACAAACAAACACACACCATATACACACACACACACACACACAATGCACACACACACACCATGCACACTCACACACACACACACCATGCACACTCACACCATGCACACACACACTAATTGTTTTAATTTAGTTCTTGGAACTCTTAAGTGGCAGCGCTTGATGTAAACACTTCTTGGCATTTTCTGTTTATCTAGTAGCAGGTATACACACAGATGTAATATGAGAAAATAAATTATGAATTCTGTCCAGGGAAGTGTTGTGAATATGACCTTGAGATAACACTTGTGTTAAGTGTGAATTTCCCTGTCTAGTGAGTTGTGTTCTGACCTCACTAGGGGAAAGGTCACGGCAGGGTTAGCTCCAGAGGGATAATTATCAGATATGGCCAGTGATATGTGCGGTCTTGGGTATGAGAGTTTGTTGACCAAACTGGAGTGGTCCACTGAAGAATTGGCGAGGGCCAAGTTAGAAATTGAGAGGGCCACGTTGGAGAACCTGAAATTAAGGAAAGAGCTGGCGAAGTTAAAAGGAGAGGCTGGACGAGTAAAGCCAGTGTCTGACGAAAAATCAAACGAGTGGAAAGTCGTGAGTAGTGGGAGGACCAAGCTGGTGGTCAAGAAGCACTCAAAGGATACGACAACAACGACAACAACAGCTAAGTGTACCAACCGGTTCAGTCCCTTGATAGACGAATTGGACGTTAGTACAGTCAGGGGCAGGGATGACAAGGAAGGTATAAAAGCTTTAATTGTTGGTGACTCACAGGTAAGGTACATGGACAGGGCCTTTTGTGGTAAAAACAAAAATAGGATGAGGGTGTGTTTGCCAGGGGCTGGGGTGGGGGATATAATTGACAGGATGGACAATATCTTGTCTGGTAATGGGAACAAACCCATTATCTGCCTCAGTGCAGGAGGCAATGATATTGGCCGGTGTAGGAGCGAGGAACTTCTTGATAAGTTCAAGGCAGCCATAGATCGTATTAGGACTAAGGGAGGGATCCCTATCATATGCGGTGTCCTGCCCAGAAGGAGAGTTGGCAGTGAATGGTTGTCAAGGGCAGTTGGTGTCAACGACCGTCTTGACAGATATTGCAAGTCAATATCAGTCCCATTCATTGACAACTGGGACAACTTCTACGGCAGAAGGGACCTTTATGCTAGGGATGGGGTGCACCTGTCTAGGGATGGAGTAGCAACCCTGGCTGGGGCTCTAGAGGGGGCAGTTCAAAAGATATCGAAGTCTTTAAACTGCTAAGAGAACATAGGAGCACGGGGGTGGAGGAGACTGCAGTGGGAGCGGGTAAACAAGGCGAAAGATTACAGGGAAATAGTGTTAGGAATGATTACAAAACTAAATTAGACAGGGAGTTTAAAACTAAACGCGGTAAGGGAAGGACTCAGAACACGACTAACTTAAATGTATACTACGCGAACAGTAGAAGTATGAGAAACAAAATGGATGATATTAAGGCCTTGGTATGTACCGAAGAAAATCGATATATAATTGCATTCACTGGAAACATGGATCAACCCCAGACACACGAATTACCAGTCGAATAAATTAAATTATGGGAAGTTACAAACTGTTCCATAACCGATAGGCAGACCAGGAAAGGAGGCGAGTATAAATCTATGTTAGGGATAATCTGAAGGTGAAATAAATAAGGAAATAAAAACTGAGAGGAATACAGGAAACAATTTGGATAGAATTAAGCGACGGTCGGGAAAATTAATCATAGGGGTAATATATATAGACCTCCAATCTTTGATATATAGCGTCAATGAGCGACTTATCTGGGATGAAATGCGCAGGGCTTCCATACACAACAAAGTCTGTATAGTAGGCGACTTTAACCTTGGCCAAATAGATTGGACTGTCCTTACGGGTAACTCAGAATCAGAGGATTTTCTCGAGACGATCCAGGACTGTTTCCTAAGTCAACATATAACCGAACCCACAAGGGGTAATAATATACTGGATTTAGTTCTGACGAACAGAGAAAACCTCATTAGCAATGTCGAGGTAGGGAACGAACTTGCAAACAGCGACCACAAAGAAATTCGATTCCAGTTAGATTTTCAGGGCAGACGTAAGGAAAATTCCACTAAAGTACCAGATTTCAGAAGGGCAAACTTTGACAGTTTAAAGAGGCTGCTGAGAGAGGGGGTGTCGCGCTTGGCCGTGAACCTGACAGATGACACAGACCTGATAACGAGATCTGAGATTGCGAGTTCCACGATAATTTAAATAGTGAGTTACTTAATGCACAAAGGCAGAACATACCATACAAAAAACTCAGATCAGACAACAATGACCCTATATGGATAAATAATTATTTAAAGAACATCATTGGCCAAAGGAAGGCTATAGGTAGAAGGATAAATCGTGGCGAAATTCACCTCCGGGACTATTATAGGGTATTGGCGAGTAGAGTTAAAACCGAGATAAGGAAAGCAAAGAGGAATAATGAGGTAAGGATAGCAAGGGAGGCGAAGACAAACCCCAAAGGATTCTACCAAATGTATCAAACTAAAACACGAGAAAAGATTGGACCAATACGGTCAGACTCCGGCGAGCTCACTGATAACGACGGAGAAATGAGCAATAATTTGAATAAATATTTTCAACAGTTTTCACCACCGAAAATCTAAACATGATACCCGAGGCACCGACTCTATTCAGAGATAGTGAAGAAAACAAATTAAGTGAGATAGTAGTGACTAGTAACGATGTTAGTAAGCAAATAGACAAACTAAAGCCTAATAAGTCACCTGGTCCTGATGAGATATTTGCCAGAGTATTAAAGGAATGTAAGGAAGAGCTTAGTATGCCCTTAGCAAAGTTGTTTAACATGTCCTTAAAAACAGGTGTAGTACCAGAATCCTGGAGGATAGCTTAATGTAATACCGATTTTCAAGAAGGGGGGGATAGATCACTATCTCTAACCACGCCCAATCAGTCTAACATCAATAGTAGTTAGTTCATTGAAGCAATCATTTCAAACTCTATCTGAAATCACCTGAGAAGCACTACTGATCAATGATTCAGCATGGCTTCGGCCAAGCGACGTTCTGCCTAACCAATCTATTAACATTCTTTCATCAGTTTCGAACTGTGGACGAGGGGCAAAATTATGATGTGGTATATCTCGACTTTAGCAAAGTCTTCCACAGAGTCCCGCACGAAAGACTAATAAGAAAAGTGGAGGCTCATGGCATTAAAGGAGATATTCTAAAATGGATTAGGGCGTGGTTACAGGACAGGAAACAGCGAGTGAGCATTAACGGCACTAAGTCCTATTGGAGCAACGTCACAAGTGGAGTTCCCCAAGGCTCAGTACTTGGACCATTATTATTTATTATATACATAAACGACATAGATATCGGCATAGACAGCAACATAAGTAAATTTGCTGATGACACTCAAAATAGACGGTTATCAAATCTGACAGACCGCAAAACTACAGGAAGATCTAAAATAAATTTTTCGAATGGTCTGAAAATGGCAGATGAAATTCAATGTCGACAAAATGTAAAGTACTCAGGTATAGGAGATGTAAACAGGGAAACCAGATACCAGATGAAAATTGAACGACGCTGTTAGAGAAATCCGACTGCGAGAGAGAGATTTAGGGAGTAATGATAAGTAGGAACCTTGGGTTAAGTAAACAATGTTTTTGCTCGTAATAAGGCTAATAAAGCACTTGGGTTCATAATAAAGGAGTAAAGGTTATAAGACTAAAGAGGTCATCCTAAACTGTATCTGTTTGTGAGACCACATGGATTACGCGAAATCAGTTCCGTCAATCGTATTACAGAATGGATATAGAATCCTTGGAAAGAATTCAGAGGAGAATGACAAGACTAATCCTGGGCATTAGGAACCTTGAGTATAGAGACAGGTTAAAGCATCTTAATTTGCACTCCCTCGAGAGACGTAGAGCGAGGGGCGACATGATAGAGGTGTATAAGTGGAAGACAGGGCTAAACAAAGGGGACATTACAAAAGTACTCAAATTATCCAACCAGGAGCGAACCTGCAACAATGGCTCTTTTAAATTAGACAAATTTAGGATTTAGGCGTGAAATAGGTAAACACTGGTTTGGAACAGAGTAGTGGATGAATGGGAACAAGTTACCAAATATCATCATTAACTCGAATACGCTGAATTGCTTCAAATGATAGGTTGATGCCCATGAGCAATAGGGGTTGGGTGTAAACGGACTGCCCAGTATGGGCCAATAGGCCCGCTGCAGTTTCCCTGCATTCTATGTTCTTATGTTCTATGTCCAACTACTACTCTGGGCCGCGAGACAGTGGTAGTGATTACAGATTGCCCACGAGGGGGTTAGTTTATTGGGCACCCCCTTACATCCTGTGCAAGGTGAAGCGCAGAAGCGTTTACAGTGCCCAACTGGGAAGCATGCGGAGTTCATGCTTGCCTTTATGACTCATGCATTAAGGGCGTAAAAGGCCTGAAGGGTCATGGGTTTTGTCAGCAAGTTACATAAAGTGACAATGATGAGTGTGTGTGGGGAAAATTCCCGGTACAATTTATCTGTTTATGGCAAAGTGTGGCAGGTCCCTATTAATGTGAGCGGTGTTTACTGAATCAGCTGACCCTGGCTCGACCTTTTGAGAGACGCAAGCCAAGTGATCTAAGAGTCGTGAATAACATGGTGAATTACTTGGTGTTATTCATTTGGGTGAATATTTGTATAAATCAAAGGTGCTGTCACACACACACACACACACCACACGTGGCACACCACCAACACACAGTTTCTGAGAAGGAGTTTGAGATTGTATTTAACGAAGTCTTAACTGGGAAAATGTTGTATGGCTTTTGTTATGGGGTAAGTTCTGGCGTGAACATTAAGACTATTTTCATAATTTTTGTAACTAATATTTTTATCTGCCTGGTACAATTATTTATTAATTTGTATTGTAAGTTATGTCTTGATAGTCGATGTAATGTAACAATTTATTTTTGTGTTAATGTTCATATAGATTGGTTCAGTGTTGCGGCTCTGACTCGTCAACGATGTTAATAAGCTCTTGAGTACATACTGCTGGTGAAACTATGTTATATTAACAACACGACAGACAAGTACTATAATACCTTAACATTTAACAATAATTCAGCCTTAATTTAATTTTTTCACCAAGACACATAACCCAGAAGGAAGTAAGACGGGCAACATAACGCGGGATATCGTGGCTTCACTAAGTGCAAATTATGGAACTTGAGGTAACACATTATGGGAAAATGCGAGCCCTGCTAAGTGGTTCTCCTCAACATGGACGCAAACATCAGATGGACAAAGAAACAGAAGAACCCCGGATATACATTCATTTATTCTACAAAAAAGTTACGTAAACGAGCGTTAAATACGTTTAAGTAATCACAGTTTACGAAGCTGAAGTCGAGATATTAGAAGATGAAGAAGACTTTAGTATATCAGTATACCCCACGACCGGCGCCAGGATGTTAAGTGTGCCATCAGGGTATATTAGCGCTGAGAGACGGGTGCTATCGTGGGATATTAGCATACCTTCACCCTGAATGGTATATCAAAAAGTACAGGATTTACTTCACAGATATTTAGTTATATCTATCGGTATATTATATAAATTATATCAATATATCTGTGTATACCAAATATGGCATCAGAGTATATCACCGTTTGCCATCATATTCTCTAAATAACCTCAAAGTATACCCCCGAATGTTTAATATCATACACTATAAATGACACTGTAGTATGTTAGTATATAATCAGGGTATAACATAAATAATATCAGCATTGCTTAGAATATCATATATATTAAGCGTGAGGAATGGATGTATATGATTCAATATATCACAGTTACATAAAGCGGTATGTCAGCTCATCAGCATATCACTAGAATGACATCAGAGTATAGGACACTATACTCCAATAAATACTGTCAGGTATCTAAGTATATCAGGGTAATCACTGAGAAGTGTCAGAACATATCAGCATATTCCTTGACTGGTAACAAAGCATATCAACATACTCAAAGTATAATCAATGTCTCCGGAATAAACAAGCCAGTGACAGCAGCATATATTTCTGAAAATCAGCTGTGAAATATGTTCAGAACAGCCCAAAGTATACTATAATACTAAGCAACATTTGAAATATACCAGTATACTTCTTAACAGTCAGGGAAAAAATCATTATACAGATTAGTGTCCTCGAAGCAGATCAACTTGTCTCCTGCTTTCTGGGGACCCATTAGTGGCATATCAGTATATCCAAAGAGACACATCGGAGTATATTACCATATATCCCAAGTGCCATGAAGGGATATCAACATACCTGAGTATATTAACTAGCTCTCATAGTCTTCCACTCTCTCTTAGATCCATCAGAATATGTCAGCATATCACCCTATCTTCTGAAGGTCCAGTTTACCTTGTTCCGAAAGTATGTCGAAGCATACTAACAGATCCCCTGAATGCCTTGAGAACATATCAGTATACTTCTAGGTTAATTCATATCATATCAGTATATCCCCTGAATCTAAGGTATAGCTAACCTCATTTCAAATTATTATTAGAGTATGTTAACATATTCCCTTAGAAGCATACCAGCATATCTCTTATGTCATTACAGTCAACCAGTATACGCTCAGAGATAGATGCAAGCATATCAGGGTATATTAGCATACCCTGTAAGAGAGATATGAGCCTAGCTACATAACCAAGTATATCAGCATACCCCATATGCTCTTATAGTACATCAGCACACCCTCTGAGAGACAGAACCATACCAACATATCAGAACATATTAGTATATCCTTTAGAGTGATATGAACATAATGGCATATCAGATGACAAGAGTATATCAGCATAGTCTTTGAGGAGCATATCAGACCAACCTAGCATAAGCTCTTTAAGATAGATGGGAGCATATCTTAAATAGACTGGAACATACCAGAGCATATTAGCATATTAGCATATTAGCATATTAGCAAGGTGAGGAGGAGGAGGAGGAGGCAGGTGTCCACCGACCAGGTATGCCGATAGTCTGGTGATAATGTGGGTAAAACTGGTGTGTGTGTGTGTGTGTGTGTGTGTGTGAGTGTGTGTGTGTGTGTGTGTGTGTTCGTTCTCATGTTTATTTCTTGTAAGGTATGTGTCACCTAGCCGGCCATTTTGTTTACATTTTTCGGTCGCTCTAAAATACCATTAAAACAATATTGAGTATAAACGTTTGGCTCAACTGATGATCTCAAACATGTCCCAACTTTTTTTTGCCTCAACTCCACATTCTGTAACTCATTTAGGTAGATGTCCCTCACTACACATACACTGGACTATGTGTAATGTTGCAGCTAATGTGTTATCAAGATATTGCACATTATAAGTTCATGTGTGGTCATTATTATATCAAACGGAGGAATTTTAAAGAGCTATTACACCACCTGTATCATTAGTTGTCGCCAGGTGAAGGAATGTTTAGGTAGATTATATTTTATTTACTGTAATTAAAGTTTCAATACCTAAGACGTTCCACTATAAGAGTCTTTCAACCTCAGGTAAGGTCTAAAGACTTTCTACTCTAGGTCTTACACCCTGGAGTAGCTGTATCGTCCACATAGGTAATTACTCCACAAGGAACTACAAGTTACACCTTGATGTAATACTTCATTTATTGCCAAACTTTATAGGGAAATATTTTTTCACAAAGAATTTCAAGTTACAATTTCACATAACAAGTCACATTACAAACGTTCCTTCGGCTTACAGTTAAACTTTGCAATGTCAAGATATTTTTTCACTGCAGAGGAAAGTATGCGTCATCATCACCACACACACACACACAAAGACAAAACTCCTGTATCCAGATTCTCAAAAGTTTATAAATTAAATTCTTCCCTAAAATTAAACAGACAATACATCTATTTATCATAGAGTATGTGAACAATATCGACGCCATATTGGTTACCATCTTTGAGTTATATAATTAGTTAGCTTCATAGTGTTAATTATTTAGTTAAAAAGGAAAAATAATCTACTAGTGTGTGTTGTGACCAAAATATATCAACATTGTATTTACTTTCTCCTCCAGGGGGCACTAAGTCTAGAAAAATGACACAATTGACATCTACATAAAGTGACTGATCAAGGGTAGATATTGGCTACCTTTTGTGTTACTTTGAGGTCGTAAGAACACACAGAGCTGCTCTTAAGGATGTTTACCACAATACACCTCAACCAGTTTCTCATTCACTAAGGTCAAACAATAAATCTGGTTCACAAGATACACCGTAAATTTTATTAGAATACAATAATCAATTACTGTATTATTGTATTGAGGCGAATAGTCTTATGGTGTTAAGATGTGTTCTTAAGCCACGAAGGTAAACAAAAGGTATTCAATATCTGCCTTGGTTGACGATGATCTGTAGACGTTAGCAAGTCCTCCTCCTCCTGCTCTCGAGTAAGGTAAGGAAGGCCTCACCTGACCAAAATTGTTAATTAAGATAGATTACCTGAAGATTAACCCTCCCAGCTTATTTCAACTAATGATTAACCTAACGCTACTTGGGAAGTTAAGTTAGGTTAGGTTAGGTTAGAGTAGGGTAGGGTAGGGTTGGGTAGGGTAGGGTAGGGTAGGGTAGGGTAGGGTAGGGTAGGTCAGGTCAGGTCAGGTCAGGCAGTGCCAGTGTAGTTAATCTTGAGGTTAAATAAACTAGAGGCTAATCTTCACATGAGCCAGTAAGACACTTTGACGGAGGCGGTTACGTACAACAGGAAAGCTCTGATAACATATAATGTACAGTATATACCGTTTAAGTTGCGTCAGCAGCTCTATACACCACTTATTGACTTACTCATTCACTGCCGTAGAAATATTTACTTCTCTAACAGTTTTCTATATGGTTCCCAGTCATTATAATACGACCTTGTAAAATCAAATGATCTAAATTAAACTAAACTTATCCAAATTAAACTTATTAGCTAACAAATCCTTCTAAAACACGATATATGCAAATCAAAAGTTCTAAATTCAACTTAACTTATCGTAATATAACTATTATAACTAAACCATTTTAATTAAACCTAACCTAAACACCTCAAGTGCCACAAACAGAAGGAAAAAACACCTTTAATATTATCGTGTAGGAGGCCCCTGTAACCCACTAACTCCAGGTAATGCATCTATATCAATCTACCTGCGTTAGAAGCTCTATACGTGGCTATGATCGTTACCCACTGCTGGAGAACATTTGTACTTCTATAATTACCCCTGGAGAAACAATGCACCAATTTACGATTTATTTATTTTATTTTTCATTTATTTTTTATTCTTGGTCCATACTGTAAACATCGCCCGCTTGTGAGTCCCGTCAGCCATTTTGTTCTAACTTTCGGGGATTCTAAAATAAGCTATAAATAAATAAATAAATAAATAAATAAATAAAACAAGCATCTTTTGTTTTTCTAACCCATGAGCTGTGAGTCTTCATTATATACTTCAACATTACTGTAAACTAAGGCTAGAGAGGGTGTGTACAGTACTAGTGGAGTCAAGACGAGAAGGTATTTCAAATCCATAAAGGGTTTTACAAGTGGAGAGTCTTACAAGTGGAGGGTCTTACAGGTGGAGAGTCTTACAAGTGGAGGGTCTTACAGGTGGAGGATTTTAATAAGGATAAATACAGCAAGTCTTACAGTTGAATCAGCCAAGTCGAGGAAAACTCTTAAGAGTCACGTAACTTCTACCTGGTGTTACCTGTAATCAAGCTAAGGTATATGTAAGAAGAATATTATCTCGTTACTATCCATTCCTCTTCCACTATCCTGCGAGGTGGTGTATTAATAGGCACAGATACTCATGATAAAGAAGGAATAAAGAGAAAGACGCAAGATACCTATAAAATGCGACAGAATATACCCACACATGCGTAATCCTAACCCATCCCAACCCAACCCAACCCTATCCTACCCCAGCTTCACCACAGTACACAAAGTCATTCTTGGTATCAGAATGACGCCTAAACACCCTGTATCGCCTAAGACACATTTGAATCGGATGGTTCGTTGACGGTTTTATTTCTTCGGTATAAACCAGAGAAGCAATTAGTTCGTGGGAACAGTGAGTCAAAATACTTCACATCAGCTTCGTTTACGACCTCCAGCTGATATTTACTTCTGTTGTCTATATCAATCACATTTTATAATGAAAACAAAAATATGGTTAGTTACTTAAAAATGAAAAAAACATCATACTTAGATACTTAAGAGTGAGGAAAAAAGATACTTAAGATACTTAAAAATAAAAACACTCTTTGATACTTAAATTAGGACAAAATAAACGGACATAAAGATTTAACTATGAGCGGTGGATATTACGACATGTACCGGCTATCAATACAGAGGCGCTATTTAGCCGTGAAGTTCTCTCAGAAACTCAACAAGACAATATGTGGTCACGTAAAAATTTCAGGTTAATTTTTAACACCATCCGTCATTTTAAACCTTGGCACCTGTAGATTAAGAAAATATATGGTGATATTTTTTCTGATGGGATAAAGGTCGTATTTGTCCAGAGAAGTAAGAGAGGAAAAAAATCACTTGAGAGGCATGACGCACAGAGTGTCTAAGGTGATAAAAGATCATATACTACCATTTGGGTTTTCAAATTAAGTTCATTACATAAAATATCAAACTCATAAAGATTACAAAAGAACAGAACATCATGAGCTCTCTACAGCTATTGTCAGCCGTCAATATGCTGATGTACAGAAGCTACACAATGTTATTGGTGACTGTAATCCCAGAAAATGATGCTCTTTTAAACTTGGTAACTGGAGCTGTAATGCCAGAAAATGCCAAATATGACAATCTATGTGCATATGAAGTTGGAAGACAAAATTATGAAAATTTTGTCAAGAAACGTATTGTTGGTCCATTGAGCATCTGGGAAAAGATGTCCAAGGTTAATCTTCTGTCGTGGAAAGCAGCAAATAAGACTTCAACCATCAAATTGCTATCACAAGTTATAGAACTTAAGCAGGACATACAGTATATGCATCACAGAAGGGCAGCACTGTACATATCAAGTCACCAGACACTGATGTGTTTGGCATATTAAAGCAGCCTCAACTTGGAGAAAATACAAGTATGAAAACAGGAACTGGTGAGCGACGACACATTGGGCAGAGAGCCTTACAGGTTTCCATGCCTTCACAGGATCTGACTGCATTGGAAAATTTGTTGGCAAAGGAAAGAAAGCATGTTGGAGCACTTTGATGAAATCTAACACAAAAATCCTAGATGCATTCAAGATGCTGAGTAGACCAAATGCCCTCCAGCAGACATGTTTATTGGTCTAAAGGAATTTGTATTTAAGCTCTACTGTCCACGAATGACTTTCACTAAACTGTCATAACTTAGATGGCATCTCTTCAAGAAAACGCAGGCAGAAGCTGGAGAACTACCAGCGACTGCAGCAACTCTAAAGTATCATATATTGAGAGGAAGGTATCAAGCTCTTCTGTGGTCTTGTGATGCAGACAGTGAAATGCTTTCACAATTAGAGCATGGCTGGAAGATTGACAATGACTGTTTCATACTAGTAATATCAGACCAACCACCAGCTCCAGAAGCAATCACAGAACTTGTTAAATGTGGATGTGGCGTCAGGAAATGTGGATCATTATCATGTTCATACAGAAAGAATCAGAAAGAATAGCATGACATGCACCGAGATGTGTAACTGTCAAGCAGATGATGAGAAATGCCTAAACAAGGTGAAGGAATCTGTTGTACACAGAAGACTCTGATGACGAGGACTGAAGCAATGTCGTAAATAATAACTTGTGACTTGTTTACACATGATGTATAACACTACAAACTTTTAATAAATATAAAACGGTGGTTCTAAGCTTTTCAGATAATGGTAATATGTATATGTTTAATTTCCAGTATTTGTCTTTAGCAAATAATTTTACTTACTGCAATCTCTTCTTTGCCAGAGACAGGATGGCATATATGAGCAGCCATGTTTGTAACACACTTATGATATTATAACAGCATTCATGATATATTATGTTAAATTGTAATCATATAATACTACATGTTCATAGGTTATTAGTCATGTTTTAAGTTAATTAGGACTTAATGGTAATACATCTGTGGTTCATTACGCCGCTCTTTAATAAAACTTCTTTAAAGGCATAAAACTTATAATAAACCGTTCAGAAAAAATGACACCACAGTTCCTTAACATAGTTTATAAGGATTATTATAATGTATGGTGTCAAAAATTAACATGAAATTTTTACGGGATTACTTAAGCTCCTACACTAAAACCTGCCGACCTAACCTAACCTTTTTTACCCACCTCTACCTACTTACCTAACCTGACATAATCTAACCTAACCTGACGTAATCTGACCTAACCTGACATAATTTAACCTAACCTGACAATCTAACCTAACCTGACATAATCTAACCTAACCTGACATAATCTAACCTAACCTGACATAATCTAACCCAACCTGACGTAATCTGACCTAACCTGACATAATCTAACCTAACCTGACATAATCTAACCTAACCTGACATAATCTAACCTAACCTGACGTAATCTGACCTAACCTGACATAATCTAACCTAACCTGACGTAATCTGACCTAACCTGACATAATCTAACCTAACCTGACGTAATCTAACCTAACCTGACATAATCTAACCTAACCTGACATAATCTAACCTAACCTGACATAATCTAACCTAACCTGACGTAATCTGACCTAACCTGACATAATCTAACCTAACCTGACATAATCTAACCTAACCTCCCCGTCTGACATAAGCTAACCTAATCAAACCTAACTTTCCACCTACCTAACATAACCTATCTACTTATTACCTACCTAACCTAACTTAACCCAACCTGACATAATCTAACCTAACCTATTGAAACTTAACTTAACCACCTACCTCATCTAACACCACTTTGTAATCTCTCTGTGCTACAGCTGACAGGATGAGTATGGGGGGCACAATAAACTAGCCTCTAAGTGGCAAAATTACAAAACTAACCTAACCTAACCCAACCTGACTTAACCTAACCTGATCTGATCTATCCAACTTAAAAAACTTAGAATATATAATAAAGCCGTTAGGTTAATTTAGGCTAAATATGGTTGATTCATATTTTGTTTTGACAGAAATTCCCGGCAAAATAACGTATCTCTATTGAGAACCACCGCCATGTTGGTTCCACGTTAACAAGACACGGATACACTACAGAATAACCCGCGTTCGTTTAACCTCAATTACTACAGTTTACTTTATAATCTTATTTCACAATCTTCACTACATCTCGCTTCACAATCTTCACTACATCTCGCTTCACAATCTTCACTGCATCTCACTTCACAATCTTCAGCCAGGTGAGGTTTATGGATCGGGCTTTTTGTGCGAGAGATAGGAAACGTAGGACTAGGGTATGTTTTCCTGGGGCTGGGATAGGGCATGTAGCCGAGAGGTTAGACAGAGTTTTGTCAGGGGAGGGTACCAATCCAGTAGTGTGTCTTAGTGTGGGGGGAAACGACATAGGTAAGGTTAGGAGTGAGGAACTTTTCAAGAGGTATAGGGAGGCGCTGGGGAAGATTAGAGATAGGGGAGGGGTCCCGATAGTATGTGGTGTCTTGCCTAGAAGAGGGGTTGGTCGTGAATGGCTGTCCAGGGCAATTGCTATTAATTGCCGACTGGAAAAACATTGTGCAAACAATGGTTGGGCATTCATTGATGACGGGCAACGATTTTATGGCAACGACTACCTGTACTGTCGCGACGGAGTACACTTGTCTCGTGAGGGGGTAAAGACGTTGTCTGCATCCCTGGAGTGTGAAATTGTCACTCCGAAGGGGGGGTTTCGCCAGTAGAGAGGGGTCTGGGAAAATGGGAGTCAAAAAACAAGCAGGTCCTGGGAAGTAGTGAAACAGAAGTAGATAATGCTGAAAATATAGTTAGTCATAATAACAAACATCAAAGTAATAAATGTAAAACAGATAGAAACGGAAGAAATATATTGAGTGTTTATTATACTAATAGTAGAAGCCTGTGTAACAAAATGGACCAGCTCAGGTGCCATTGTTAGTAAAGAGAACATAGATATAATTGCAATAGCGGAAACATGGATAAATTCAAACAGCAAGCATTTTTTAGCAGAATTTCATATTCCAGGATATAACCTATTTAAATTTGACAGAGTAGGAAAGAGAGGTGGCGGTGTAGCAGTGTATATCAGGGTGTCATTAAAAGGCTGCAATAAATCAAACATTAAAACAAATAGCGACAATGAAAGTATTTGGGTAGAGATTGGTGAGGGCAGTGAATCCGTAGTCATTGGTGTTATATATAGACTACCTAATTTGAGTAGGAACGATGGTAAATTGCTATGGGAGGAAATAAAGAAGGCATCTGATAGAAACAATGTATGTATTCTAAGCGATTTCAACTTTTCAGGCATAGATTGGAAAAATCAACTTAGCGATAATGAATCTGAAGATTTTATAGAAGTAGTACAGGATAGTTTTATATATAAATTTATAAACTTGCCCACTAGAGGAAATAATATCCTCAATTTAGTTCTCAGTAATAATGAAAATCTAGTAAAAGATGTTGGGATTGGAGACGAACTAGGAAACAGTGATCATAAAGCCATATATTTTAACATAATATGGGATGGCAGGAAGAAGGAAAATTCGGCCTTGATCCCGGATTTTAGGAATGCTAATTACGGTAGCATAAGGAGAGACCTAAGGGATGACCCTATGGTCAAAAGATTAATCCCCCCCCCACCTCCGGAAACTGTCAACTTAGGACGGGATAACCCCGAATTTAATTTAGCAGCTACTTATGAACAATTTATTGCGACAATCAATAATGCCCAAAATAAACACATCCCTAAAAGAAAATTCAGATCGATACGGAACCAACCAAAATGGATGAATAATAGACTCTTAGATCTTCTAGGGAAAAAGAAAGGAGTATATAGAAAAGTTAAGAAGGCGAAAATCACTTACTTGGTTACTATCAGAACCTAACAAGACAGGTATAAACAGAAATTAGGAAAGCAAAGAGAAATTATGAAATCAAGGTAGCAAACGAATCAAAATATACCCCCAAAGCTTTTTATCAACTGTATAAATCAAAGGTTAGAGATACAATAGGTCCCCTTAAAACTACGACAGGAGAAATGACTGATGATGAGTTAGAAATGTGTAGTACGTTAAATAGTCATTTTCACTCCGTATTCACAAATGAAAACCTAGCCGCAGGTTCCAGAAGTTCATAAAAGGTATATAGGCAGTATAGAGAAAATATGTTTATGAATATCAATATTACTAGTAACGATGTGCTTAAAGTAATTAACAAACTGAAGCCTCATAATCGCCTGTGTCGAACGAGAATTTATATGCTAGAATATTAAAAAGAATGTAGAGAGATGAGTTGAGTAATCATTAGCAGTTTTATTTAATAAGTCATTAGAATGGGGCTAGTGCCAGAAGCTTGGAAACTTGCAAATGTAGTTCCGATTTTCCAAAAATTGATAAATCAATAGCATCAAATTACCGTCCCGTAGTCTCCGTCAATCATAGGCAAGTTGCTAAATTAAATTATTGCTGAGTAAACCACCTTGAAACCTTCAACTTAATTCATTTCTTCTCCTTGCCGGGTTCACCAGGGGCGTTCTTTTCTCACAAATTTGCTTAGCTTTTTTCTCAAGAAGTATTTGAAGCGTTGAATATTAAAGTCATATGATATAATTTATTTAGATTTCAGTAAACATTCGATAGAGTCCTCATGAGAGATTGATAAGGAAAGGTAAGCACATGGAATAGGTGGATCAGTATTAAAATGGATTAGGTCATGGTTAACTGGTAGGAAACAAAAGTCAGCATAAATGGATTAAAGTCAGACTGGGGTCTTGATCAAGCGGAGTTCCCCAGGGATCTGTATTAGGCCCTCTGCTGTTTGTTATATTCATTAATGATCTTGATTTAGGCATAACTAGTAGGATTAGTAAATTTGCAGATGATGCCAAAATGGGGAGAGGGATAAATTCAGACAGTGACTTTGAACACCTTCAAAGAGATCTAGATACCTTACATGAGTGGTCAGTAGACTGGCAAATGAATTTTAATAGTGATAAATGCAAGGTACTACAGATAGGGAAGACGAATACAAACGTTAAGTATAAACTAGGTAACACGGAAATAGAAAACTCAGTTTGTGAAAAAAATCAAGGTGTATTTGTTAGCAGCGACTTGAAACCTAGAAAACAATGTATTAGCGTTCGCAACAAGGCAAACAGGATTCTTGGGTTCATATCTAGGTCTGTGAGTAACAGAACTGCTGACGTTATCTTGAAACTTTACCTAGCATTAGTGAGGCCACACATGGATTATCTTGGTTCAGTTCTGGTGTCTATTATAGAATGGACATAGATTCTTTGGAGGAAATTACAAAGAAAGAATAGCAAAAAATGATCCATAATATTAGAAACCTTCCATATATGAAGAAAGACTGAAAAGCAGGCTTACATTCATTAGAGAAGCGTAGAGTTAGGGGAGATATGATGAGGTGTGTACAAGTGGGTAAGTCTGGGATTAACAAGGGTAAAATGGAAGATGTTCTGAGCTCAGTAATAGCGAAATAACTAGAACAAATGGCTTTAAATTAGATAAATTCCGATTCAGAAAGGATATAGGCAAGCACTGGTTTGGTAATAGAGTTGTGGATATGTGGAATAGGCTACCGAGTGCTATAGTAGGATCAGGGACGCTAGGGAGCTTCAAGACGAAGTTGGATAGGCACATGGAAGTGCTGGGATGGGTGTGAAAGGGATCTGCCCTGTATGGGCCAGTCGGCCTCCTGCAGTATCCCACTTTCTTATGTTCTTATGTTCTTATGTTCACCTCACAATCTTTACTACATCTCACCTCACAATCTTTACTACATCTCACCTCACAATCTTCACAACATTTCACTTCACAATCTTCACTACATCTCACTTCACAATCTTCACTACATCTCACTTCACAATCTTCACTACATCTCACTTCACAATCTTCACTACATCTCACTACACAATCTTCACTACATCTCACTTCACAACCTTCACTACATCTCACTTCACAATCTTCACTACATCTCACTTCACATCTTCACTACATCTCA
>NW_024740264.1:0-13274 GCF_018991925.1 Homarus americanus | reverse complement strand
AGAAGACCCTGTTGAGCTTGACTCTAGTCTGATTTTGTAGAGAGACATCAGAGGTGTAGCATAAGTGGGAGGTGGTTCCGCCTCCGTGTGGGCGGCCGCCAGTGAAATACCACTACTCTGATTCGTTTCTTTACTTACTCGGTGAGACGGAATGGGAGTCTCCCGCGCGAGCGTCTCCTCTTTCTAGCCCTAAGCGGCGGAAGGGCCGACGAGTGGACGCGGTTCCGGCCGGGTACGCTAACAGCGAAGCCGCGCCGGGCCCGCGTCACGAGAAGGCCGGGCGCTCGCGCCCGCCGCGATCCGCCGAGGACATTATCAGGTGGGGAGTTTGACTGGGGCGGTACATCTGTCAAATGATAACGCAGGTGTCCTAAGGCCAGCTCAGCGTGGACAGAAACCTCGCGAGAGCAAAAGGGCAAATGCTGGCTTGATCCTGATTTTCAGTACGAATACGGACTGAAAGCAAGGCCTATCGATCCTTTGACTTTAGGAGTTTTAAGCAAGAGGTGTCAGAAAAGTTACCACAGGGATAACTGGCTTGTGGCGGCAAGCGTTCATAGCGACGTCGCTTTTGATCCTTCGATGTCGGCTCTTCCTATCATTGTGAAGCAGAATTCACCAAGCGTTGGATTGTTCACCCACCAACAGGGAACGTGAGCTGGGTTTAGACCGTCGTGAGACAGGTTAGTTTTACCCTACTGTTAAAATGAGGTCGTTGCGATAGTAGTCCTGCTCAGTACGAGAGGAACGGCAGGTCCGGACATATGGTTCCGTTCTTGGTCGATCGGCCAGTGGAGCGAGGCTACGTCCGTGGATTATGCCTGAAAGCTCTAAGGCAGCATCCCGGCTAGAGAAGCAACGATACCGCGTACGGCTCGCATTGGGACGGTCAAAGATATTACGAGACTCTGGCGGGCAGCTTGCTGCACCGCCGGAGAATGGACCCATGCAAGGGGAACTCGGGGAGTCGTGTCATCAGTGCCGGCTCTCCCGTCCCAAATGCGGATCACCCGAATGCTGATGTGCCGTACCGAATCGTTCGTAGACGACTTACGTACCGGTCAGGGTGTTGTAGATGGCAGAGCAGCATCCTCACTGCGATCCATTAAGACTTCTCCCTACCAGGCCGGAGGTTTCGTCACGCCCCCGATGGCGAAATCCTCCATTACAGCAGCGGCAGCAGTGTCTAGCGGCCTGCTCCATTGCGCAAGTGTCTGTTTAACCTAACCTGGGTTAAAGTGTATTGGTGTCCTGAAGTTTTATAGAGGCTTGCCAGCCTAAGTAAGAGACAAACAAATAATCCAACAACTCTCCTTGGTGGTAGTAGAGAGTGTGTTGTTGTCCTGAAGTTTTATAGACAAACAAATAATCCAACAACCTCTCCTTGGTAGTAGAAGAGTGTATTGGTGTCCTAAAGTTTTAGCGAGGCTTGCCAGCCTGAGTAAGACAAAGAAATAATCCAGACAGCCACTACTACCTAACCTAACCGTGGTGCAGTCCACACCGCTGGAGGTTTCGTCACGCCCCCCGATGGCGAAATCCTCCGTTACAGTGTCTGTTTAACCTAACCTTAGTACAGGGTCTATTGGTGTCCACAATTTTATAGAGGCTAAGTCAATAAGAGACAGAAAGAAATAATCCAAGCAGCCAACCTTGGTGTAAAGTCTATTGGCGGCCTAAATTTTATAGAGATATACAGGCAGCCACCACCACTACTTTCGCCGGAGGTTTCGTCACGCTCCCCGATGGCGAAATCCTCCATTACAGCAAAAGTGTCTGTTTAACCTAACCTTAGTACAAAGTCTATTGGTGTCCTCAATTTTATAGAGGTTAGCCACCCGAAGTCAATAAGAGACAAAGAAATAATCCAAGCAACCACCACTATCTGTGACGTGGTGGTAAATTCTGAGGGACCTTAAATTTTATAGAATAATAATAATACAGACAACCTACCAACCACTACCGGGCCGCCTAACCTAACCACTACTTTCGCCGGAGGTTTCGTCACGCTCCCCGATGGCGAAATCCTCCATTACAGCAAAAGTGTCTGTTTAACCTAACCTTAGTACAAGGTCTATTGGTGTCCTCAATTTTATAGAGGTTAGCCACCCGAAGTCAATAAGAGACAAAGAAATAATCCAAGCAGCCTAAACTGTTTAGCCTGACCGTGGTAAAGTCTAACGGGGGACCTTAAATTTTGAGATAATAATAATAATACAGGCAATCTGATCAACCACTACTGGCCGCCTAACCTAACCACTACTTTCGCCGGAGGTTTCGTCACGCGCCCCGATGGCGAAATCCTCCATTACAGCAAAAGTGTCTGTTTAACCTAACCTTAGTACAAAGTCTATTGGTGTCCTCAATTTTATAGAGGTTAGCCACCCGAAGTCAATAAGAGACAAGGAAATAATCCAAGCAGCCTAAACTGTTTAGCCTGACCGTGGTAAAGTCTAACGGGGGACCTTAAATTTTATATAATAATAATAATACAGGCAACTAACCAACCACTACCGGGCCGCCTAACCTAACCACTACTTTCGCCGGAGGTTTCGTCACGCTCCCCGATGGCGAAATCCTCCATTACAGCAAAAGTGTCTGTTTAACCTAACCTAGTAATAAAGTCTATTGGTGTCCTCAATTTATAGAGGCTAGCCACCCGAAGTCAATAAGAGACAAAGAATAATCCAAGCGCAGCCTAAACTGTTTAGCCTGACCGTGGTAAAGTCTAACGGGGGACCTTAAATTTTATATATTAATAATAATACAGGTAACTAACCAACCACTACTTCGGGCCGCCTAATCTAACCACTGAGCTTTTCGCCGGAGGTTTCGTCACGCTCCCCGATGGCGAAATCCTCCATTACAGCAAAAGTGTCTGTTTAACCTAACCTTAGTACAAAGTCTATTGGTGTCCTCAATTTTATAGAGGGCATATCATGATGAATTGTTTATTAGACTATAAGAAATCCTCTTCCTTCTTGTATTGGCAAGGAGTTTGCTTTAACTTAGGTATGCTAGCCTAAGTAAAAATAGACACGGAGCTGCGAAGACCTGATTCTTTGCTGCATGTTTGAGTCTGCAACTTTGTTGTGATAAGACACTCAATCCTAGTGATTGTACTTACTCAACATAGTGACGGTGTAATTACCATCACAGATTGTACGGAAATTCCAACTTTGGAAAAAACAAATATTTGGCCTACCCAAATTTTGACTACTACCCGTGCGTCTACGTCCTGGATTGGCCAATCAGTGGTGCCCCACGGTGGCGTGATACATGCACGTTTACTGCGGTGCTCTGATTGGCTGACCGAACGTGGCGTGGTAGGTAGGCTGTTTCTACTCTCTAAGTCCTCTTCTTTCCTTTTTTCATCCCCTCATGCACCTCTTTGAACGGGAGGCGGACTTCGCGATACGGTCGATCCGGCAAGGGAACCTGTGATAGTGCAGGGCACCCCTTGTCCGGGGGTCACCGGTAGGTGGCAACTTTTTAGATATTACTATAGTCACAGGTAACCTGGGTGCAGAGCCCGACGCCCGTCCAAGAGGGGGGCAGGGTCACTGCTCCCAGGCAGGAGCCCTGTGTTATAGGTAGGATTAGATGTAATCAAGAAGATGACAACTAGCATTAGAATAAAACATAGAGATAAGGGACACTCTAATGGAAGGGGAAAAGTGGCAGAAATCACTTACAACAAACTGCAAGTCCCACTAACTAGAATATTCAGCACCAATGAAGGTTTTAAAGTAATCTGTAAAGATGACTTTGATTCAGATAAAATCCTTTCAAAAGAAGCAAGAGATATATTTTACAATGAAGGCCTTATTGTTGTCATGCCACCAGAACAAAAAGCAAAAAGATCAGTTTTTGTTCGTCAAGTCGATCAAGAGATCGGGAGGAAGACCTGAAAGAAGAACTGAACGCCAAAATAGGTGGATGAAGATTGAAGAAGTCATTAAGATAAAGGACTATACTCATGTTTGAAGAAGTGTCAATGGCTGAGAAAGTTTTACAACAGGGCTTTCTAATATTCAACATGTCAGTCACACCACATCAAATAAAGAAGGAGACATTCATCAGTCTGCAAACTTGCTTCTCCTGCTACAAATATGAAGAACACACAACGAGAGACTGTCCGGAAAAAAGAAAAAGTACTGCTCAGATTGTGCAGGCGACGACCATACCACACTGAATGTAAGAATACACATGTTAGCTGTCTCAACTGTAAGAGAACGGGAATGTACATAGGACATAGACGTTAGCAATGGCATGCCCAATAAAAACACATATAAAGTACAAGAAACAAAGGAAAAGAACAAGACAAGAAGGATACGACATACGTCGAAATAGCAAAGAGAGCGGTCCAAGAGGCTCATAGACCGTAGAACTACAGTATTAAACCTAAGTGAGCCAATACACATGATAAGGTAATGATTAGTATGATCCATGCGGACATTTAAAGCAATATCAATAAAATTCCCGGATCATACAATGAGGAATTAAGGAAAATGTTTAAATTGAATAACCCAACAGAGATGATATTTCCAGAGAATCCACAATCCGAAAAACTATTTCAGACAACATATGCAAGCGAACTGAGAGAAAGACTACATCAAGACGAACAAAGGTTTGAGCAAGGAGCAACAGCTGATACACAAGGAACACAAGCGACTGATAGAGATCCCAGACAAATGACTAGAAGTGACAAAGAGAAGATAGAAATAACAAAAGGACAGACAAAGGAGGAGGAGGAGAGAAGATAAGATGGAAACTGATCACAATATACAACCTGAATCTGCTGAAGAAATTGGATTAAAAGTTATCACTACAACAAAACATGGAATCCCAACATCGAGACCAACAGGAGGGACAATAGTAAAAAACTGTGAAGGAGGGATATACAAGTGGACATATCAAGAAAAATCCCTAAGTGAAGATTATGTCTGGTCACTAATTACTACGGACAAACTAAAGATTACGGCCAAAGACTCTAAAATAGTAGACCCGTCAGAGTATAGAAGAGTCAGAAGCGGGAAACAGGATGATAGGTCTCCACTCCAACTGACTGCCACAATCCAAGTATAAGAAATAATGGACAATAGACAAACAGTAAGAACTTTAAGAATAATACAACACAACGTAAGAAACTGGAAGACCGAGAGAATTAACCTAAGTAATATATATCGCGAAATTGACCCTGACATTATACTAATAAAAAGTCACGGTGAGACAGAAAACAACAACATAAACCTCTTTAACTATTATGTAAACCAAAGAAATAAATCGGGCGAGAAAAATGACGGAGTAGCTATAGCGGTTAAAAGAAACTTAAAATATAAACTAATTGATGACTTCCAGGATGAATTTCTAGCAATAAAAATAAATACAACTCAAGGAGACGTAATTATTGCTACTACTTAACCTATAGAAGACCTATTAAAATTGGCTAACAATAGTCATCCGATGTACATCTTAGGAGACTTTAACGCCAGACATAGGATTTTTGACAATACAAATAATAACGTCGTGGGAAACGCCCTTAATCAATTAATAAATTTAGGAAAATCAATCATCTGGGTCCTAACTTTCCAACCTGGAGAAATCACAATACACAATCGACACCAGACAAAATTTTTACCAACAACAAAGCCTTTTTCAATTACCATATAATACAGGCAGTGACCATCTGCCAATTATACTAACACTGTCAACAAGCCCCATACAGATACCAATAAAAAGAGACTGAAAATGAGTAAAACAGACTGGGACAGCTTCAAAGACGACTTAAGTAATCACCACTCGATTAACCTACAAGGAAAACAACAGAAGATATAGACTCAGAAATGGACAGACTGCACTCAGCAATAAAAACATCTATAACCAAACACACTCCTACTTCACACTTTAGAACATTACCCAACAACAGACTACCAGAAGAAGTTAAATTAATCCAGACCTATTACAATGAAATAAACAGGTATATGGAAAGACACGGCAGTAACAGATGGCTATTGTTACGAGTTGGGGATTTAGAATATAGTTATACGTCTACCCAGATCCCAACAGGTAACAACAATAAAAACAAAGACAATCGGACTATAAAAGGGTAGACAAAGGATGCGAGTTTTCGTTGTATATAATAGAGTACCATAAATCCCTTAACAAAATATTCAGCTTATAAATTACCCTTAACCAAACTTAACCTAAACATTAACAGTATATACATATTAATAAACATAAAACAATCTCGAAGCAAGTGGACGTGGGGAAATTAATACAAGAGATACTAGTACTTAAGTGAGGAGCTGAGATGGCTGACGAGTAAGGCTGAGTATTGTAGAAGACGGTAGGTAGTCACTGCACGTACGTAGGTTTAGAGGATAGATGATCCTGTGGTCACTTCCCAGAGCCAAGTGCTCTCTCCTCGAATTGGAGGTGACGCAACAACCAGGATAGGGAGAAGGGAAACCTCGGAGTGGTAACTAAGACGAGTCATACTCGTGTCTCGTCCCTAGATGGCGTTGCTCGTGGTGCTGGGTAGGTAGATCAGGACAATAGATGGCGTGCTTCGTAGTGCTGGGTGGAGGGTTCGTAACACACCCCCTCCAAAGACCTCCGTAGCGCGGGCGCGAAGGAGGTGATCACCTGGTGCGTCTGGAGAGTAGCTGCTGCATTTCCACTGGAGCTCGGGATAAGGAGTCTGCAATCAGGTTATAGGGCTGGGTGAGGAGAGCCCAGCGGAGGATTCGCTGGTTGGAGGTCTTGTTGGTTTGGATGAACGTGAGTGGGTTATGGTCGGTGAAGACTAGGGTTGTTTGTGGGCAAGACTGGAGGTAATATTCAAACTTCTTTATTGCCAACACCAGAGCCAGGGCCTCCTTTTCTATGGTCGAGTAGTTGGTCTGATGTTTTTTCAACTTGGCGGAGTAGTATGCCACAGGGTGGAGGACATCAGTGGTTGGGTCGGGTTGTAGGAGCACAGCCCCAACTCCGACACCACTAGCGTCGATTTGCAGATGGAAGGAAGGAGGTGTAAGCCAGGCTTGAGGCAAGGAAGGCTTGAGGCGGTGGAAACACCTGGCTGAGTAATATTACAGGTGAAGAACATCAGTGCTGGCTGGCTGAGACACAGGCCCCACCTGACACCACTAGCGCCGATTCCAGATGGGAGGCAGGAAGGCTTGAGGAGACTGGTCACCTCTGGTCCTAGATGGAGGACCGTGAGAACTGGTAAGGTCTGTGAGGGGTCCACACAGGAGGCTGATGAACTGATGGTAGCTGCACATCCCCAGGGAAGCATTATTCCTGTCCTGGAGTGGGGCGACAAGATGGCTCTACTGCCCAGGCCTCCTGGCCAAATGATATGTCCCAGGTTACTGAGGCCCAAAAAGAGACGAGCAGGCTTGTGAATCTAGTCTCGCAGTCGTGCAACAGTATTCCAAACGCACTGATGTTCGTCCAGCCGTCCGACACCACCACCAGGCCATCCAGGGTGTCGAACGTCCACTCCAGGTCCTGAATAGGCTGGATGGCCCTGAAATGGCTGGAGCATTAGTGCGCCAACCAAATATTGAAAAAGACCAATGGAGATTATTCTGGCCCCATCCAGAGTCCACTTGATAACATCCTTTCAATAAGTCCGATTGATAAATTTGGCAATTTATGCTGGTCTATTATATCTTCAATCAAAGGTAAAGGGTAGGAGTTCAAGATGAGGACCTGGTTCACTTTATGACACCTCTGTACAGAAATTGAAAGTGCCATCAGTTTTAAATGATACAAGGTCAGAGTAATAATGAAGTATTAGTGCTTAATGCACCCACTTTTCATAATTCTTTTAGATTAGTTTGATATAATAGATTGTCGTAATGGGCGGCATCAATCTGAGATTAGCTTATTAATTATGTTTACACAAACCCTGATATCTGATGACTTTAGAAATGTTGATAATAACCCTTTAGTGAGATCTTTGCTTGAGATGATTCAGAATAGAAAATACCGTTGTTGAGTATGACTGTTATAGGCTTTTAGGTAGAGTAAAGTCTAAATTTCCACAGGTCCATGCCATCGTCCCCCTGGCCTGCCCTGACAAACCAAAGGATTATAGCCTGGATACCTTCTGACTGCCTGAAATGGTGTTTGATGAGATTAATGGAATGTTGTGAATCTTTTCATGATCAGGAGTATGTGGACTATATTGAGATAGAGAGGCCATTAGGTAACCAGCAACAATAGGACCAGCAAACTGCTTTAATGAAGCCAGAATGGGTAGAAAGATTAACACTTGTCACCAGAAAACTATCTATAACCAATTTAGAAGGACTTCACCATTTTTTCTTGACTTTTTAAGCCTGACTGAGCAATGGTCTGACTCAGAATCCGTCCCTTAAAAGTTAAATGACAAAAACGTATACTTAATAGATGGATGTCAAACCAATGCCCTTTAATATTTTAAGCCCCATTTATCCCTCCAATATAACTCTAACGGGAGAAACCTAACGACCCCAGACATCCCGATTACAAAGAGTACGTCTATGCTTCATCCCATTCCGGCTAACAGAGAGCATTGATGTACAATATCCACACTGAGGTCTTCATCACCTGTTTGAAAAGATTGTTTCAAATTGGTGCCTGATCGATTGATCTCTTAGAACATCATGAAAAGATTGATGGATGCTGGTAGCTCAGATACTGCATCATAATCGTGAGGAATTGATTTTAGTCTTAAGAAGGTCACACAATCTTACAACAATCTTTTCAAATGGTAGGAAAAAATACTGGGATGGGCTTAATGGAGCTGCTGACATACTTCATTTGTTTCTACCATTGGACAAATATGACAAGATTTTTAGGTATTTGACACATCCTCCAAGTCCAGTTGCAATAAGAAAGCTGAGGAGCTTTTTATATGTTTTCAGGATTCCCAAATGTCTGGAAATACTATCATGGGCAAGGGTACTTAATGCCAGTCTGACTTGAGGAATTACTAATTGATGCATTTCCCAGACCACGGTTCTATGGCGTTTGTAACAGCCTCATCAAAACCTTCATGATAATAAAACACACAGTGTTAAAATCTTTACCCTCAACTTACCCCCAACTGCTGCATGATGAAGCTTAGCCAAAGATGGATCAGATTGTTGGGCTTAATGAGCCTATCCTCACTAATTGTCTTATTGTACAAGATCTCTGTGGGTAGGGAAAATATTAGAGTGTGTGGTTTTATTTAAGAGGGCCTATTTTACACTTGTGACCGGTGACAAGGGTCACATGGAAAAGATGGAGGAATAGTTTCTTTTACACAGTGGTGGAGCTGACAGGTAAGGGAGAGTCGACTGTCTTTATGTTAGAACCACTAGATTTCTCCTACCGTTACCTAATAATAAAGTTTCCACGCCGCACACAGGCATTGGGTCTTTATGGCTATTTCTGTACTCTCAGTAATCAAGGGACATTGAGCAGTACTTTAGCTTAAAGGATAGGAAGAATGGATGAGAGATCTCCGAATTCAGAACACTCTCATTAGTAAATGCGGTAGATATATCGTGGGAATGACGTTAAACAGGGAGGATAGATTGTGCTGCTACCGTATCAATGAAAGATACGAAGGAAAAGAACGAGACCCTCTATGATTGAAATTTTTCCCCATAGGTGAATGAAGAGAAGAGATCCTGATAAATTTTCCACATTGGTGTATTATTGGTTTTGACCTTGGGGATCCAGGGAACTACTGGTGTCCTCCGACACTTGGTGCTTTCACAATTCTGGATCGTATGGCTCTGGTTTTACAGTAAGAACAAGTAAGCTTGGTTGCATCGGGGGAGAGGGACCTTTCAACCTGCCACCACGTTCCTGGCCACAATATCATCAGAGGAGGACCTAACATGCCGGGGCACCACGCCTCACTGCCCAGTGAGACTCCACCAAACAAAGCGTGACATGATCAGCTCAGCAGCACGCCCCAAATTAACCTCTCTCCACGCCTCCACATGCTCAAGATGTGAAATGGTATTCTGTTTTTCCACCTCTCCAGGACCACCAAATTTAACAAATCCCGAAATGTGGAGGTCCTCTGTAGCCTCTAACCACTTTCAAAACCCAAGCTTCTTCTTGGAGCCAAACCAACAAAGGTGTGGGAAATGTTTGTTAGTTTACGAACTCTGTTTACATCCATCTCATGATAGCATAAGATAAGAGGATATTCTTTTGACAAAGACGCAGTCAATATCATTCATCAAAGAAGAGAACCCACGAGCTCATTTCATAATTCTAGGAACTAACACTGACACCCACTGGTCTCAAAGGCCTATTCTTCCCGGCTATTTTCTCAAAGTCCTAAATGACCTGTCCAGACGATCTATCAAACCCGAACAAGGAAGAAGCAGGGTTAAAAGCAGTTAGTTTCTCTTACCATCACTTCCTTTACCCAAACCTGACATAGTGACTTATCTCTTTACCTGTAGTTCTTTTGGCCTAACCTCCTACCCAACTTGGCTCCGTTCCATTTCCCCATGCTCCAAACTTGCCTGTTCCGACCTTTCCCCATGCTCCAATCCTAGCTCCAACTCTGGGCTCTTGTTCCAACTTGGCCTGTTCCAACTTTTTCATGCTGCACCTGCCTGTTCCACCCCTGCCCAACTCGAGTTCTTTCTATTTTGATTTGAACCGAAACCAGCTCTGTCTCAGTTCTAAGGCGTCTATTCACAGGTTTGTTGAGGCCAGCTGGACCCAAGCAACTTCTGAGTGAGGAGGTGGTGGAGGTGGCTGGGTTTTGGACATGGGCGTTAATCTGTCAACAGCGGATTCTTTTTAAAATGCATGAAACTGGCACTAATCATATGATTTTTAAATATTTCCTTAGCTGCTGTAAAATGGGATATTATACATACTATTTCTTTCCCATTCTTTCTTCTTGAGATATTAAACACTGATTCTAGCTACGAAGGATTTTCGGACAAATCCTGGAGATCAAAACCCGAGGTGGCTTATTGTTAAGAAAATAGATAAATTAACTAATGGTCCAAAGATAAGACAAGTGGATAACCTTGAAAATATCACGGCAGTGGATAACCAGAAAGTCCCGAAAACTAACCAAGTTACAATTTGTAGTTCAACATCGAGACCAAATAGAGGACAATAGAAAAAACTGCATGAGGATATACAAGCAGACATATCAAGAAAAACTCAAGGAAGATTATGTCCTGGTCAGATTAATTACTACGTGACAAATTTAAAGATTACGACCAAAGACTTTAAAATAGTAGAATCTGTCAGAGTTTAGGAAGAGCTGTGAAGGGGAAACAGGATGATAGGCTCCACTTCCAACCGCTACAATCCAAGTATAAAGAAATGAATGAGTACTCAGGACAACAGTAAGAACTTAAGAATAATACAAACACAACGTAAGAAACCGGTACATCTAGAGAGAATTGGTTCCCAAGTAATATATATATCGTAAGAAATGAATTTCTGACATTATATTTAACAAAGAAAGTCACGGTGAGACAGAAAACAACATAAAACCTCTTAACGCTATTAGTGTAAACAAAGAAAAATAAATTGTAACAGAGAAAATGACGGAGTAAAGGGATAGTGAAGTTGAAAGAACTTAAAATTTAAACTAATTGATGACTTCCAGGATGAATTTCTAGCAATAAAAGGAATACAACTCAAGGAGACGTAATTATTAAGTGCTTACTTATTCTCCCACTAGAGACGACCCACTTACCTATAAGGAAGACCCAAGTTAAAATTTTGGTTGGCCACAGTCATCCGATGGCATTCTGTAGGGAGGGAGACTTTAACGCTAGACATAGGATTTTTATAATAATAACGTCGGGAAACGCCCTTAATCAATTAATAAATTTAGAAAATCAATCATTCGTCTCTAATTCTTCCAAACCTGAGAAATCACAACACACAATCGACATTTGGATGTACTTACCAACAACAAAAGCCTTTTTCAATTACCATAGGTATAGGACCTCTTACAGGCAGTGACCATTCGCCAATTATACTAGCATACCGTTGTAACAAGCCCTACACAGATACCTTAATGGTGGAGGTGGATTGAAAAATGAGAAACAGACTGGGAGAAGCTCAAAGACGATCATAATTCTACCAATGAAATTCTGCTAAGGGAAACAACAGAAGACAGTGAGATTTCAGAATGGACAGACTGCACTCAATAAAAACATCTATAACCAAACAGACGCTTCATTTACACTTTAGGAATATTACCTAACAAACAGACTATCAGAAGAAGTTAAATTAATCCAGACCTATTACAATGAAATAAAACAGGTATAAGGGAAAGACATGGCAGTAACAGATGGCTACATGACATGATAGCACTAAGTAGATAAAATTTTAAGAGACGGTACAAGGAAGCAAACAATAAAAATGAATGATATTGTATTGGTGGCTGACATGTGCATTGCTAATAAATATCAATAAAAACATTTTGGACTTCTATAAACAAGATGATGGGGCAACAAGCAAAAACACTACACATTAAAGACCAAAATAAAACAAAATTGCACGAGAAAATTTGAACAAGAGTCAGCATTCAAAAGGAATGGGTAAAAGTTTTTGTAAAATATCGATGAGTGAAAATAAAGATTTTGACAGAAGAATATTGAAGAAAGCTGATAGAAGAAATGGGAATATAAATATATAGAAATCACCAAGGCAATATATAGACTAGCAATTGCTACCTAATAATCAAATAATAAACCATGGAGAAATGATGCAATTGTCTGAGGAAAATTTATGAAAAAAGCCCCTGCCTTGGTATTACACGAAATGATCATGAATCTACCTGAAAATATTTTAAATACACTATTAAACATTTATAACGCATGCTTATGCACCAAGGCTTCTTCCAGACAAATGTAAAATATGCTAAAATGATATTTATTCCTGGAGATAGTAAGGACAAATAAGTAAGATAAAACTGGCAGGCCAATATTCTTTATTAGAAATTACCGGAAACTATTGGAAAAAAAATATTAACTAAGACTTATAGCCTTTAACAATAACATGGGAAAACCAACAACAGACAACATGGATTTATGCCAATAGAAATACCCCAACCGCAATAGCTAACAACGGAAATAATTGCAACAGAAAAAAGCAAGGCAAATTTAGATCACGAGAATTTTACGGATTGTTTCTAAGGCTTTTGACAAAGCTCTGGGCATTTGTGAGATGAAATATAAAAATATTAAACTGGGACTTACGATACCACGTAACCGAACGAAGCACAACAT
>NW_024740263.1:0-11482 GCF_018991925.1 Homarus americanus | reverse complement strand
GTCCCCTGATCGAGTATAACAAAGTCCCCAGATCAAGTATAACAAAGTCCCCTGAACAAGTATAACAAAGTCCCCTGATCGAGTATAACAAAGTCCCCTCACCGAGTATAACAAAGTACCCTGATCGAGTATTGCAAAGTCCCCTGATCGGGTACAACAAGGGACCCTGATCGAGTATAACAAAGTCCGCTGAACGAGTATAACAAAGTCCCATGATCGAGTATAACAAAGTTCCTTAATCGAGTATAACAAAGGCCCTAATCGAGTATAACAAAGTCCCCTGGTCGAGTATAACAAAGTCCCCTGATAGAGAATAACAAAATCCCCTGATCGAGTATAACAAAGGCCCCTGATCGAGTATAACAAAGGCCCCTGATCAAGTATAACAAAGTCCCCTGATCGAGAATAACAAAGACCCCTCACCGAGTATAACAAAGTTCCCTGCTCGAGTATAACAAAGCCCCCTCTTAGAGTATAACAAAGTCTACTGATCGAGTATAACAAAGTCCCCTGATCGGGTATAACAAAGGCCCCTAATCGAGTATAACAAAGGCCCCTCATCGAGTATAACAAAGTCCCATGGTCGAGTATAACAGAGTCCTGTCATCGAATATAACAATATCCCCTCATCGGGTATAACCAATTCCCCTGATCGAGTAGAACAAAGTCCCCTCATCGAGTATAAAAAAGGTCCCTCATCGAGTATAACAAACTCCCATGATCGAGAATAACAAAGTCCCCTCATCGAATATAACAAAGTCCCCTGATCGAGTATAACAAAGTCCCCTGATCGAGGAAAACAAAGTCCCCTGATCGAGTATAACAAAGACCCCTGAACGATTATAACAAAGGCCCCTGATCGAATATAACAAAGTTACCTGATCGAGTAAAACAAAACCCCCTGATCGAGTATAACAAAGTCCCCTGATCGAGTATAACAAAGTCCCCTGATCGAGTATAACAAAGGCCCCTGATCGAGTTTAACAAAGGCCCCTCATCGAGTATAACAAAGTCCCCTGGTCGAGTATAACAAAGGCCCCTTATTGAATATAACAAAGGTGCCTGAACGAGGATAACAAAGGCCCGTGATCGAGTATAACAAAGTTCCCTGATCGAGGATAACAAAGTCCCCTGATCGGGTATAACAAAGTCCCCCTGGTCGAGAATAACAAAGTCCCCTAATCGAGTATAACAAAGTGCCCTAATCGAGTATAACAAAGTGCCCTCATCGAGTATAACAAAGTCCCCTGATCGAGTATAACAAAGCCCCCTCATCGAGTATAACAGAGTCCCCTGATCGAGGATAACAAAGTCCTTGATCGAGTATAACAAAGTCCCCTCATGGAGTATAACAAAGTCTCCTGATCGAGTATAACAAAGTCCCCTGATCGAGTATAACAAAGACCTCTGATCGAGTATAACAAAATCCCCTGATCGAGTATAACAAAGTCCCCTGATCGACTATAACAAAGGACCCTGATCGAGTTTAACAAAGGCCCTTGATCGCGTATAACAAAGTCCCCTGCTCGAGTATAATAAACTCCCCTGGTCGAGTATAACAAAGTCCCCAGATTGAGTATAACAAAGTCCCTTGAACGATGATAACAAAGGCCCCTCATCAAGTATAACAAAGCCCCCCTCATCGTGTATAAGAAAGCCCCCTCATCGAGTATAACAAAGTCCCCAGATCAAGTATAACAAAGTCCCCTGAACAAGTATAACAAAGTCCCCTGATCGAGTATAACACAGTCCCCTCACCGAGTATAACAAAGTTCCTTGATCGAGTATAGCAAAGTCCCCTGATCGGGTACAACAATGTTCCCTATTCGAGTATAACAAAGCCCCCTGATCGAGTATAACAAACTCCCCTGGTCGAGTATAACAAAGTCTCCTGATCGAGTATAACAAAGTCCCTTGATCAAGTATAACAAAGGCCTCTGATCGAGTATAACAAAGTCCTCTGAACGATTATAACAAAGGCCCCTGATCGAGTATAACAAAGTTCCCTGATCGAGTATAACAAAGGCCCCTGATCGTGTATAACAAAGATCCCCTGGTCGAGAATAAAAGGCCCTCATCAGTATAACAAACTCCCCTGATCGAGTATAACAAAGTCTCCTGATCGAGTATAACCAAAGTCCCTTGATCAAGTATAACAAAAGGCCTCTGATCGGCAGTACTCTTAAAGTCCTCCTGAACGATTATAACAAAGGCCCCTGATCGAGTATAACAAAGTTCCCTGATCGAGTATAACAAAGGCCCCTGATCGTGTATAACAAAGATCCCCTGGTCGAGTATAACTAAGGCCTCTCATCGAGTTTAACAAAGGCCCCTCATCGAGTATAACAAAGTCCTCTGATCGAGTATAACAAAGTCCCCTGATCGAGTATAACAAAGTCCCCTGATCGAGGATAACAAAGGCCCCTGATCGAGTATAACAAAGTCCCCTGGTCGAGTATAACAAACTCCCCTGGTCGAGTATAACAAAGTCTCCTGATCGAGTATAACAAAGTCCCTTGATCAAGTATAACAAAGGCCTCTGATCGAGTATAACAAAGGCCCCTAATCGAGTTTAACAAAGGCCCCTCATTGAGTATAACAAAGTCCCCTGATCGAGTATAACAAAGTCCCCTGATCGAGTATAACAAATTCCCCGGATCGAATATAACAAAGGCCCCTGATCGAGTATAACAAAGTCCCCTGGTCGAGTATAACAAACTCCCCTGGTCGAGTATAACTAAGTTTCCTGATCGAGTATAACAAAGTCCCTTGATCAAGTATAACAAAGGCCTCTGATCGAATATAACAAAGTCCTCTGAACGATTATAACAAAGGCCCCTGATCGAGTATAACAAAGTTCCCTGATGGAGTATAACAAAGGCCCCTGATCGAGTATAACAAAGATCCCCTGGTCGAGTATAACAAAGGCCCCTCATCGAGTTTAACAAAGGCCCCTCATCGAGTATAACAAAGTCCCCTGGTCGAGTATAACAAACTCCCCTGGTCGAGTATAACAAAGTCCCTTCATTGAGTATAACAAATTCCCCTGATCGAGTAGAACAAAGTCCCCTCATCGAGTATAACAAAGGCCCCTCATCGAATATAACAAAGTCCCATGATCGAGAATAACAAAGTCCCCTCATCGAATATAACAAAGGCCCCTGATCAAGTATAACAAAGCCCCCTGATCGTGTATAACAAAGCCCTCTTATCGAGTATAACAAAGTCCCCTGATCGAGTATAACAAAGTCCCGTGATCGAGTATAACAAAGTCCCCTGATCGAGTAAAATAAAGTCAACTGAACGATTATAACAAAGGCCCCTGATCGAACATAACAAAGTTACCTGATCGAGTAAAACAAAAACCCCTGATCGAGTAAAACAAAGTCCCCTGATCGAGTATAACAAAGTCCCCTGATCGAGTATCACAAAGGCCCCTCATCGAGTTTAACAAAGGCCCCTCATCGAATATAACAAAGTCCCCTGATCGAGTATAACAAAGGCCCCTGATCGAATATAACAAAGGCGCCTGAACGAGTTTTACAAAGGCCCCTGATCGAGTATAACAAAGTTCACTGATCGAGTATATCAAAGTCCCGTGATCGGGTATAACAAAGTCCCCCTGATCGAGAATATCACAGTTACCTCATCGAGTATAACAAAGCCCCCTGAACAAGTATAACAAAGGCCCCTGATCGAGAATAACAAAGTCCTCTGGTCGAGTATAACAAAGTCACGTGATCGAGTATAACAAAGGCCCCTCATCGAATATAACAAAGTCCCATGATCGGGAATAACAAAGTCCCCTCATCTAATATAACAAAGTCCCCTGATCGAGTATAACAAAGTCCCCTGATCGAGAATAACAAACTCCCCTGATCGAGTATAACAATGTCCCCTGAACGATTATAACAAAGGCCCCTGATCGAATATAACAAAGTTACCTGATCGAGTAAAACAAAACCCCCTGATCGACTATAACAAAGTCCCCTGATCGAGTATAACAAAGTCCCCTGATCGAGTATAACAAAGGCCCCTGATCCGGGTATAACAAAGGCCCTGATCTGAGGTTTAACAAAGGCCCCTCACCGAGTATATAAAGTCCCTGAATTCGGGTCTCAAAAGCGCCCCTGGTCCAGATAACAAAAGGCGCGCCTGAACAGGTATAACAAGGCCCCTGATCGAGGGTATAACAAAGTTCCCTGATCGAGAGTCATAACAAAGTCCCCTGATCGGGTATAACAAAGTTCCCCTGATCGAGAATAACAAAGTCCCCTGATCGAGTATAACAAAGCCCCCTAATCGAGTATAACAAAGTGCCCTCATCGAGTATAACAAAGTCCCGTGATCGAGTATAACAAAGCCCCCTCATCGAGTATAACAAAGTCCCCTGATCGAGGATAAGAAAGTCCTTGATCGAGTATAACAAAGTCCCCTCATCGAGTATAACAAAGTCTCCTGATCGAGTATAACAAAGTCCCCTGATCGAGTATAACAAAGGCCCCTGATTGAGTATAACAAAGTCCCCTGATCGAGTATAACAATGTCCCCTGAACGATTATAACAAAGGCCCCTGATCGAGTATAACAAAGCCCCTGAATCGAGTATAACAAAGCCCCCTCACCGAGTATAACAAAGTCCCCTGATCGAGCATAAGAAAGTCCTTGATCGAGTATAACAAAGTCCCCTCATCGAGTATAACAAAGTCTCCTGATTGAGTATAACAAAGTCCCCTGATTGAGTTTAACAAAGGCCCCTGATCGAGTATAACAAAGTCCCCTGATCGAGTATAACAAAGGCCCCTGATCGAATATAACAAAGGCGCCTGAACGAGTATTACAAAGGCCCCTGATCGAGTATAACAAAGTTCCCTGATCGAGTATGTCAAAGTCCCCTGATCGGGTATAACAAAGTCCCCCTGATCGAGAATATCACAGTTACCTGATCGAGTATAACAAAGCCCCCTGAACAAGTATAACAAAGGCCCCTGATCGAGAATAATAAAGTCCCCTGGTCGAGTATAACAAAGTTACGTGATCGAGTATAACAAAGTCCCCTCATCTAATATAACAAAGTCCCCTGATCGGGTATAACAAATTCCCCTGATCGAGTATAACAAAGTCCCCTGATTGAGAATAACAAACTCCCCTGATCGAGTATAACAATGTCCCCTGAACGATTATAACAAAGGCCCCTGATCGAATATAACAAAGTTACCTGATCGAGTAAAACAAAACCCCCTGATCGAGTATAACAAAGTCCACTGATCGAGTATAACAAAGTCCCCTGATCGAGTATAACAAAGGCCCCTGATCGAGTTTAACAAAGGCCCTCATCGGTATAACAAAGTCCCCTGGTCGATATAACAAAGGCCCCTGATCGAATATAACAAAGGCGCCTGAACGAGTATAACAGCCCCTGATCGAGTATAAAAGTTCCTGATCGAGTATAACAAAGTCCCCTGATCGGGTATAACAAAGTTCCCTTTGATCGAGAATAACAAAAGTCCCCTGATCGAGTATAACAAAGCCCCCTTAATCGAGTATAACAAAGTGCCCCTATCGAGCAAGCAACAAAGTCCCCTGATCAGAGTATATAACAAAGCCCTCATCGAGTATACAAAGTCCCCTGATTACAGAAAGTCCTTGGACGGTATAACAAAGTCCCTCATCGAGTATAACAAAGTCTCCTTCTGATCGAGTATAACAAAGTCCCCTGATCGAGTATAACAAAGGCCCTGATCGAGTATAACAAAGTCCCCTGATCGAGTATAACAATGGCCCTGAACGATTATAACAAAGCGCCCCTTGATCGAGTATAACAAAGCCCCTGAATCAGTATAACAAAGTGCCCTCATCGAGTATAACAAAGTCCCTGATCGAGTATAACAAAGCCCCCTCATCGAGTATAACAAAGTCCCCTGATCGAGGATAAGAAAGTCCTTGATCGAGTATAACAAAGTCCCCTCATCGAGTATAACAAAGTCTCCTGATTGAGTATAACAAAGTCCCCTGATTGAGTTTAACAAAGGCCCCTGATCGAGTATAACAAAGTCCCCTGATCGAGTATAACAAAGGACCCTGATCGAGTTTAACAAAGGCCCTTGATCGAGTATAACAAAGTCCCCTGGTCGAGTATAACAAACTCCCCTCGTCGAGTATAACAAAGTCCCCTGATCGAGTATAACAAAGTCCCGTGATTGAGTATAACAAAGTCCCTTGAACGATTATAACAAACGCCCCTAATCAAGTATAACAAAGCCCCCCTGATCGTGTATAACAAAGCCCACTCATCGAGTATAACAAAGTCCCCAGATCAAGTATAACAAAGTCCCCTGAACAAGTATAAGAAAGTCCCCTGATCGAGTATAACAAAGTCCCCTCACCGAGTATAACAAAGTACCCTGATCGAGTATGGCAAAGTCCCCTGATCGGGTACAACAAGGGCCCCTGATCGAGTATAACAAAGTCCGCTGAACGAGTATAACAAAGTCCCATGATCGAGTATAACAAAGTTCCCTAATCGAGTATAACAAAGGCAACTAATCGAGTATAACAAAGTCCCCTGGTCGAGTATAACAAAGTCCCCTGATAGAGTATAACAAAGTACCCTGATCGAGTATAACAAAGGCCCCTGTTCGAGTTTAACAAAGGCCCCTGATCGAGTATAACAAAGTCCCTTGGTCGAGTATAACTAAGGCCCTTCATCGAGTTTAACAAAGGCCCCTCATCGAGTATAACAAAGTCCCCTGGTCGAGTATAAGAAACTCCCCTGGTCGAGTATAACAAAGTCCCCTGATCGAGTATAACAAAGTCCCCTGATCGAGCATAACAAAGTCCCTTGAACGATTATAACAAAGGGTCCTGATCAAGAAAACAAAGCCCCCTGATCGTGTATAACAAAGCCCCCTTATCGAGTATAACAAAGTCACCTGATCAGGTATAACAAAGCCCCCTGATCAAGTACAACAAAGTCCCCTGATCGAATTTAACAAAGGCCCCTGATCGAGTATAACAAAGTCCCCTGGTTGAGTATAACAAAGGCCCCTCATCGAGTTTAACAAAGGGCCCTCATCGAGTATAACAAAGTCCCCTGATCAAGTATAACAAAGTCCCTTGAACGAGTATAACACAGTCCCCTGATCGAGAATAACAAAGTCTGCTGATCGAGTATAACAAAGTCCCCTAATCGAGTATAACAAAGGCCCCTCATCGAGTAAAACAAAGTCCCCTGATCGAGTATAACAAAGTCCGCTGATCGAGTATAACAAAGTCCCCTGTTCGAGTATAACAAAGTCCCCTGATCGAGTATCAAAAAGGCCCCCTCATCGAGTTTAAGTAAGGCCCCTCATCGAGTATAACAAAGTCCCCTGATCGAGTATAACAAAGGCCCCTGATCGAATATAACAAAGGCGCCTGAACGAGTATAACAAAGTTCCCTGATCGAGTATATCAAAGTCCCCTAATCGGGTATAACAAAGTCCCCCTGATCGAGAATATCACAGTCCCCTGATCGAGTATAACAAAGCCCCTGATCAAGTATAACAAAGGCCCCTGATCGAGAATAACAAAGTCCCCTGGTCGAGTATAACAAAGTCACGTGATCGAGAATAACAAAGGCCCCTCATCGAATATAACAAAGTCCCATGATCGGGAATAACAAAGTCCCCTCATCTAATATAACAAAGTCCCCTGATCGAGTATAACAAATTCCCCTGATCGAGTATAACAAAGTCCCCTGATCGAGAATAACAACTCCCTGATCGAGTATAACAATGTCCCCGAACGATTATAACAAAGGCACCTGATCGAATATAACAGTTACCTTGATCGAGTAAAAACAAAACCCCTTGATCTATAACAAAGTCCCTGATCGAGTATAACAAAGTCCCCTGGATCGAGTATAACAGGCCCCTGGATCGAGTTTCTAACAAAGGCCCCTCATCGAGAGTATAACAAAGTCCCCTGGGTCGAGTATAACAGGCTGAACGAGTATAACAAAGGCCCCTGATCAAGTATAACAAAGTTCCCTGATCGAGTATAACAAAGTCCCCTGATCGGGTATACCAGTTCCCCTGATCGAGAATAACAAAGTCCCCTGATCGAGTATGCTAACAAAGCCCCTAATCGAGTATAACAATGTGCCCTCAACGAGTATAACAAAGTCCCCTGATCGAGTATAACAAAGCCCCCCGATCGAGTATAACAAAGCCCCTGATCGAGGATAAGAAAGTCCTTGATCAAGTATAACAAAGTCCCCTCATCGCGTATAACAATGTCTCCTGATCGAGTATAACAAAGTCCCCTGATCGAGTATAACAAAGGCCTCTGATCGAGTATAACAAAGTCCCCTGATCGAGTATACCAAAGTCCCCGGAACGATTATAACAAAGGCCCTTAATCGAGTATAACAAAATCCCCTGATCGAGTTTAACAAAGGCTCCTGATCGAGTATAACAAAGTCCCCTGATCGAATATAACAAAGGACTCTGATCGAGTTTAACAAAGTCCCCTGATCGAGTATAACAAAGGACCCTGATCGAGTATAACAAACCCCTCGTCGAGTATAACAAAGTCCCTGATCGAGTATAACAAAGTCCCCTGATTGAGTATAACAAAGTCCTTTGAACGATTATAACAAAGGCCCCTTGATCAAGTATAACAAAGCCCCCTGATCGTGTGTATAACAAAGCCCCCATCGAGTATAACAAAGTCCCTAGATCAAGTATAACAAAGTCCCCCACTCAAGTATACCAAAGTCCCCTGATCGAGTATAACAAAGTCCCCTACCGAGTATAACAGCACCCTGATCGAGTATTGCAAAGTCCCCTGATCGGGTACAACAAGGGCCCCTGATCGAGTATAACAAAGTCCGCTGAACGAGTATAACAAAGTCCCATGATCGAGTATAACAAAGTTCCCTAATCAAGTATAACAAAGGCCCCTAATCGAGTATAACAAAGTCCCCTGATCGAGTTTAACAAAGGCCCCTGATCGAGTATAACAAAGTCCCTTAGTCGAGTATAACTAAGGCCCTTCATCGAGTTTAACAAAGGCCCCTCATCGAGTATAACAAAGTCCCATGGTCGAGTATAAGAAACTCCCCTGGTCGAGTATAACAAAGTCCCCTGATCGAGTATAACAAAGTCCCTTGATCGAGTATATCAAAGTCCCTTGAACGATTATAACAAAGGGTCCTGATCAAGTATAACAAAGCCCCCTGATCGTGTATAGCAAAGCCCCCTTATCGAGTATAACAAAGTCCCCTGATCATGTATAACAAAGGCCCCTTATCGAGTATAACAAAGTCCCCTGGTTGAGTATAACAAAGGCCCCTCATCGAGTTTAACAAAGGGCCCTCATCGAGTATAACAAAGTCCCCTGATCAAGTATAACAAAGTCCCCTGAACGAGTATAACACAGTCCCCTGATCGAGAATAACAAAGTCTGCTGATCGAGTATAACAAAGTCCCTCGATCGAGTATAACAAAAGGCCCTCATCGAGTAAAACAAAGTCCCCTGATCGAGTATAACAAAGTCCGCTGATCGAGTATACTGAAAGTCCCTGATCGAGTATAACAAAAGTCCCTTGATCGAGTATAACAAAGCGTCTCTGATCGAGTTTAACAAAGGCCCCTGATCGAGAGTATAACAGTCCCTGGTCGAGTATAACAAACTCCCGGTCGAAAAGAGCAATAAAAATCCCTGATCGAGTATAACAAAGTCCCCTGATCGAAAGTATAACAAAAGTCCCTCAACAATTTTAACAAAGGCCCTGATCGAGTTCAACAAAGGCCCCTGATCGAGTATAAGTAACAAAGTCCCCTGATCGAGTTTAACAAAGGCCCCTGATCGAGTATAACAAAGTCCCCTGGTCGAGTATCACAAAGGCCCCTGATCGAGTTTAACAAAGGCCCTGATCGAGTTTAACAACGTCCCTGATCGAGTATAACAAAGTCCGCTGATCGAGTATAACAAAGTCCCATGATCGAGTATAACAAAGTCCCCTGATCGAGTATAACAAAGGCCTCTGATCGAGTATAACAAAGTCCCCTGATCGAGTATAACAAAGTCCCCTGGTAAAGTATAACAAAGTCTCCTAATCGAGTATAACAAAGGCCCCTCATCGAGTATAACAATGTCCCATGATCGAGAATAACAAAGTCCCCTCATCGAATATAACAAAGTCCCCTGATCGAGTATAACAAATTCCCCTGATCAAGTATAACAAAGTCCCCTGATCGAGTATAACAAACTCCCCTGGTCGAGTATAACAAAGTCCCCTGATCGAGTATAACAAAGTCCCCTGAAGGAGTATAACAAAGTCGCCTAAACGATTATAACAAAGTCCCCTATTCGAATATAACAAAGTCCCCTGATCGAGTATAAAAATGGCCCTAATCGAGTATAACAAAGTCCCCTCATCGAGTATAACAAAGTCCCCTGATCGAGTATAACAAAGCCCCCTCATCGAGTATAACAAAATCCCCTGATCGAGGATAACAAAGTCCTTGATCGAGTATAACAAAGTCCCCTGAAAAAGCATAACAAAGTCTCCTGATCGAGTATAACAATGTGCCCTCATCGAGTATAACAAAGTCCCCTAATCGAGTATAACAAAGCCCCCTCATCGAGTATAACAAAGTCCCCTGATCGAGTATATGAAAGTCCTTGATCGAGTATAACAAAGTCCCTCATCGAGTATAACAAAGTCTCCTGATCGAGTATAAGAAAGTCCCCTGATCGAGTATAACAAAGGCCTCTAATCGAGTATAACAAAGTACCCTGATCAAGTATAATAAAGTCCCCGTAACGATTATAACAAAGGCCCCTGATCGAGTATATTAAAGTCCCCTGATCGAGTTTAACAAAGGCCCCTGATCGAGTATAACAAAGTCCCCTGATCGAGTATAACAAAGGACCCTGATCGAGTTTAACAAAGGCCCTTGATCGAGTATAATATAGTCCGCCTGGTCGAGTATAACAAACTCCCCTGGTCGAGTATAACAAAGTCCCCTGATCGAGTATAACAAAGTCCCCTGATTGAGTATAACAAAGTCCCTTGAACGATTATAACAAAGGCCCCTGATCAAGTATAACAAAGCCCCCTGATCGTGTATAACAAAGCCCCCTCATCGAGTATAACAAAGTCCCCAGATCAATTATAACAAAGTCCCCTGAACAAGTATAACAAAGTCCCCTGATCGAGTATAACAAAGTCCCCTCACCGAGTATAACAAAGTACCCTGATCGAGTATAGCAATGTCCCCTGATCGGGTACAACAAAGGCCCCTCATCGAGTATAACAAAGTCCACTGAACGAGTATAACAAAGTCCCCTGATCGGGAATAACAAAGTTCCCTAATCGAGTATACCAAAAGCCCCTGATCGAGTATAACAAAGTCCCCTGATCGAGTATAGCAAACTCCCCTGGTCGAGTATAACAAAGTCCCCTGATCGAGTATAACAAAGTCCCCTGATAG
>NW_024740262.1:0-15111 GCF_018991925.1 Homarus americanus | reverse complement strand
TTCCCCAGATCAAATAATACAAAGTCCCCTGATCAAGTATAACAAAGTCCCCTGTTCGAGTATAAAAAAATCCCCTGGTCGAGTATAACAAAGGCCCATAATGGAGCAAAACAAAGTGCCTGATGGAGTATAACAAAGTCCCCTGATCGAGGAAAACAAGGCCCCTGATCGAGTATAACAAAGTCCCCTGATCGAGTATAACAAAGGGCCCTGATCGAGTATAAAAAATTCCCCTGATCGAGCCTAACAAAGACCCCTGGTCGAGTATAACAAAACCACCTGATCGAATATAACAAAGTCCCATGGTTGAGTATAACCAAGCCCCCTGATCGTGTTTAGCAAAGTCCCCTGATCGATTATAACAAATTCCCCTGATCGAGTATTACAAAGGCCCCCGGTTGAGTATAACAAAGCCTCCTGACTGAGTATGACAAAGTCCCCTGATCGAATATAACACATCCCCTGATCGAGTATAACATATCCCCTGATCGTGTATAACAATCTATCGAGTAGTAGTGTCCTGATCGATATAACAAAGGCCCCTCATCGAGTATAACAGTCCTGATCGAGTATAACAAAGTCCCCTGATCGAGTATAACACATCCCCTGATTGAGTATAACATATCCCCTGATCGTATATAACAAAGTCGCCCTGGTCGAGATAGTAATGTCCCATGATCGAGTATAACAAAGCCTCCTGATCGAGTATAACAAAGTCCCCTGGTCGAGTATAACAAAGTCCCTGATCGAGTATAACAAAGTCCTCTGATCGAAGTATAACAAAGTCCCCTAATCGAGTATAACAAAGGCCCTTGATCGAGTATAATAAAGGCCATTAATCGAGTTTAACAAAGTCCCTTGGTCGAGTATAACAAAGCCCCTGATCGAGTAAAACAAAGTCCCCCGATCGAGTATAAGAAAGTTCTCTGATCGTGTATAACAAAGTCCCCCGATCGAATATAACAAAGGCCCCTGATCGAGTATAACAAAGTCCCCTGGTCGAGTATAACAAAGTCCCCTTATCGAGTATAACAAAGTCCCCTTGTCAAGTATTACAAATTCCCCTGATCGAGTATAACAAAGTCCCCTGGTCGAGTATAACCAAGGCCCCTGATCGAGAATAAGAAAGTCCTCTGATTGAATATTACAAAGTCCCCTTATCGAGCATAACAAAGGCCCCTGGTCGAGCATAACAAAGCACCCAGATCAAATAATACAAAGTCCCCTGATCAAGTATAACAAAGTCCCCTGATCGAGTATAACAAAATCCCCTGGTCGAGTATAACAAAGGCCCCTAATGGAGCAAAACAAAGTCCCTGATGGAGTATAACAAAGTCCCCTGATCGAGGAAAACAAGGCCCCTGATCGAGTATAACAAAGTCCCCTGATCGAGTATAACAAAGGCCCCTGATCGAGTATAACAAATTCCCCTGATCGAGCCTAACAAAGACCCCTGGTCGAGTATAACAAAACCACCTGATCGAATATAACAAAGTCCCATGGTTGAGTATAACCAAGCCCCCTGATCGTGTATAGCAAAGTCCCCTGATCGAGTATAACAAATTCCCCTGATCGAGTATTACAAAGGCCCCCGGTTGAGTATAACAAAGCCTCCTGACTGAGTATGACAAAGTCCCCTGATCGAATATAACACATCCCCTGATCGAGTATAACATATCCCCTGATCGTGTATAACAAAGTTCCCTGGTCGAGTATAGTAGTGTCCCCTGATCGAGTATAACAAATTCCCCTGGTTCGAGTATAAGAAAAGCCCCTGATATAGTATAACAAAGGCCCCTGATTGAGCATAACAAAGCCCCCAGATCAGGATGAAAAAAATCCCCTGTTCGAGTATAGCAAAGGCCCTTGATCGAGTATAACAAATGCCCCTCATCGAGTCCAACAAAGTCCCCTAATCGATTACAAAAAGGCTCTTGATCGAGTATAACAAAGCCCAATCATCGAGTATAACAAAGTCCACTGATCGAGTATAACAAAGTCCCCTGGTTGACCATAACAAAGGCCCCTGGTCGAGTATAACAAAGTCCCCTAATCGAATATAACAAAGCCCCCTGAACGAGTATAACAAACGCCACTGGTCGAGCACAAAAAAGGACCCTGGTCGAGTATAACAAAGTTCCCTGATCGAGTATAACAAAGCCCAATCATCGAGTATAACAAAGTCCCCTGATCGAGTATAACAAAGTCCCCTGGTCGAGCATAACAAAGTCCCTTGATCGAATATAAAAAAGTCCCCTTATCGAGTATAACAAAGCCCAATCATCGAGTATAACAAAGGACCCTGGTCGAGTATAACAAAGTCCCCTGATCGAGAATAACAAAGGCTCCTAATCGAGTCTAACAAAGTCCCCTGATCGAGTTTAGCAAAGGCCCTTGATCGAGTGTAACAAATGTCCCTCATCGAGTATATCAAAGTCCCCTAATCGAATATAACAAAGCCCCCTGATCGAGTATAACAAAGTCCCCTGGTTGAATATAACAATGGCCCATGATTGAGTATAACAAAGGCCCCTCATCGAGTATAACAAAGGCCCCTCATCGAGTCTAACAAAGTCCCCTGATCGATTATGACAAAGGCCCTAGATCGAGTAAAACAAAGCCAAATCATCGAGAATAACAAAGTCCCCTAATCGAGTATAACAAAGTCACCTGGTCGAGTAAATCAAAGCCCCCTGATCGAGTATAACAAAGTCCCCTGATCGAGTATAACAAAGTCCTTTGGTCGAGTATAACAAAGGACCCTCATCGAGTATAACACAGTCCCCTGATCGATTATGACAAAGGCCCTAGATCGAGTAAAACAAAGCCAAATCATCGAGAATAACAAAGTCCCCTAATCGAGTATAACAAAGTCACCTGGTCGAGTATATCAAAGCCCCCTGATCGAGTATAACAAAGTCCCCTGATCGAGTATAACAAAGTCCTTTGGTCGAGCATAACAAAGGACCCTCATCGAGTGTAACACAGTCCCCTGGTCGAATATTACAAAGTCCAGTGATCAAGTATAACAAAGTCCCCTGATCGAGTATAACAAAGTCCCCTGGTCGAGTTTAACAAAGGCCCCTCATGCAGTATAACAAAGACCCTGATGGAGTATAACAAAGTCCCCTGATCAAGGAAAACAAAGCCCCCTGATCGAGTATAACAAAGTCCCCTGATCGAGTATAACAAAGTCCATTGATCGAGTATAACACATCCCCTGATCGAGTATAACATATCCCCTGATTGTGTATAACAAAGTTCCCTGGTCGAGTATAGTAATGTCCCCGGATCGAGTATAACAAAGCCTCCTGATCGAGTATAACAAAGTCCCCTGGTCGAGTATAACAAAGTCCCTGATCGAGTTTAACAAAGTCCTCTGATCGAGTATAACAAAGTCCTCTGGTCGAGGAAAACAAAGCCCCCTGATCAAATATAACAAAGTCCCCTCATTAAATATAACAAAGTCCCCTGGTTGACCATAACAAAGGCCCCTGGTCGAGTAAAACAAAATCCCCTAATCGAATATAACAAAGCCCCCTGAACGAGTATAACAAAGGCCACAGGTCGAGCACAAAAAAGGACCCTGGTCGAGTATAACAAAGTTCCCTGATCGAGTTTAACAAAGCCCAATCATCGAGTATAACAAAGTCCCCTGATCGAGTATAACAAAGTCCCCTGGTCGAGCATAACAAAGTCCCCTGATCGAGTATAACAAAGTCCCCTTATCGAGTATAACAAAGCCCAATCATCGAGTATAACAAAGGACCCTGGTCGAGTATAACAAAGGCCCCTCATCGAGTCTAACAAAGTCCCCTGATCGATTATGACAAAGGCCCTAGATCGAGTAAAACAAAGCCAAATCATCGAGAATAACAAAGTCCCCTAATCGAGTATAACAAAGTCCCCTGATCGAGTATAACAAAGTCCCCTGGTCGAGTAAAACAAAGTCCCTGATCGAGTATAACAAAGTCCCCTTATCGAGCATAACAAAGGCCCCTGGTCGAGTATAACAAAGCCCCCCTTATCGAATATTACAAAGTCCACTTATCAAGTATAACAAAGTCCCCTGATCGAGTATAACAAAGTCCCCTGGTCGAGTATAACAAAGGCCCCTCATGCAGTATAACAAAGACCCTGATGCAGTATAACAAAGTCCCCTGATCAAGGAAAACAAAGCCCCCTGATAGAGTATAACATAGTCCCCTGATCGAGTATAACAAAGTCCATTGATCGAGTATAACACATCCCCTGATCGAGTATAACATATCCCCTTATCGTGTATAACAAAGTTCCCTGGTCGAGTATAGTAATGTCCCCTGATCGAGTATAACAAAGCCTCCTGATCGAGTATAACAAAGTCCCCTGATCGAGTATAACAAAGTCCTCTGATCGAGTATAACAAAGTCCCCTAATCGAGTATAACAAAGGCCCTTGATCGAGTATAATAAAGGCCATTAATCGAGTTTAACAAAGTCCCTTGTTCGAGTATAACAAAGCCCCTGATCGAGTAAAACAAAGTCCCCCGATCGAGTATAAGAAAGTTCTCTGATCGTGTATAAGAAAGTCCCCCGATCGAACATAAAAAAGGCCCCTGATCGAGTATAACAAATTCCCGTGGTCGAGTATAACAAAGTCCCCTTATCGAGTATAACAAAGTCCTCTTGTCAAGTATTACAAATTCCCCTGACCGAGTATAACAAAGTCCCCTGGTCGAGTATAACCAAGGCCCCTGATCGAGAATAACAAAGTCCTCTGATCGAATATAACAAAGTCCCTTTATCGAGCATAACAAAGGCCCTGGTCGAGCATAACAAAGCCCCCCAGATCAAATAATACAAAGTCCCCTGATCAAGTATAACAAAGTCCCCTGATCGAGTATAACAAAATCCCCTGGTCGAGTATAACATAGGCCCCAAATGGAGCAAAACAAAGTCCCTAATGGAGTATAACAAAGTCCCCTGATCGAGGAAAACAAGGCCCCTGATCGAGTATAACAAAGTCCCCTGATCGAGTATAACAAAGGCCCCTGATCGAGTATAACAAATTCCCCTGATCGAGCCTAACAAAGACCCCTGGTCGAGTATAACAAAACCACCTGATCGAATATAACAAAGTCCCATGGTTGAGTATAACCAAGCCCCCTGATCGCGTATAGCAAAGACCCCTGAAAGAGTATAACAAATTCCCATGATCGAGTATTACAAAGGCCCCCGGTTGAGTATAACAAAGCCTCCTGACTGAGTATGACAAAGTCCCCTGATCGAATATAACACATCCCCTGATCGAGTATAACATATCCCCTGATCGTGTATAACAAAGTTCCCTGGTCGAGTATAGTAGTGTCCCCTGATCGAGTATAACAAATTCCCCTGGTTCGAGTATAAGAAAAGCCCCTGATATAGTATAACAAGGCCCCTGATTGAGCATAACAAAGCCCCCTGATCAGGTTTAACAAAATCCCCTGATCGAGTATAGCAAAGGCCCTTGATCGAGTATAACAAATGCCCCTCACCGATTATAACAAAGCCCCTTAATCGAGTATAACAAAGTCCCCTGTTTGAATATAACAATGGCCCATTAGGGTGTGTCATAGGAGGGAAGATGAGCTAAAACTAATGGCCCATCACTTTTTTGGTAGATTTTAGTGTATATAAACAGAAAATAATTTCAGTTTTAATATTTTGCAACCTTTTGCTAGGTAAATTTTAGCGTGAAATTTATCGAAAATCTAACGTACAGCTGCATTAGTGCATTACAATTAAATAGTGAACATTGCTTTCTGACTTCATTCTTTAACAACCCAACTAACAATATTTTTTTCTGTTTCACATTCTGATGCATTTATAAGTTGATAATATTTGCGATGGCTGCTTGTGTCACTATCTTGGGTCTGGGAGAGAGCTCCTGAAGTCGGAGTTGCCTACATTGAGAGATGCTTTGAGATACGGTGTTTTAATCAGGCAAATCAGTGAAAAGAACCAAAGAACTTACACAAACAAAGACATTGCCAGTGATATGACCAAAGCTGTCTTGGCACAGTACACTCTGGCTAACGCTCAGCCAAGCCTCCAGTCATAACAAGTCAGAAGAAGATTAGTGAGAGACTGCTAGCCAGTTGGGAAAAGGCCAGAGATATCTCTCTTGGGAGAGGAAAACTTGCAGTTAAGGACAGCTTTGCCAAGCAACTGGACCAGTTATTTGACATAATTACTTGCAAGTGCCCAATTGTTCTCTGTCCTGAGTTTGGATGCGATCGTGACTGTAAATCCGAGGCCCACATCTCCTGTATTTGCAAGCGTGAACTGAAGATTCCTGTGATCGAACTGGCATTTGTCAAAGCACAGAGAGAGAAGACTGGCAGTATAGGGGCTCTCATGATTTCTAGCCAAGATATTCCGGAGTCCAAGAGACAGGAGGCTGCCACAGAGAGACAGAAGAGGAGAAGAGTTGCCGAGGAAAAGAGACTTGAGAAGGCCCAGGGTGAGGTAAAAAAGGCCGATGATTGAGTCAAGCTGATTCAGAGTTTAATGACTTCCCATGGCTGATCCGAGTGCTGACCAGGAGAATGGTGACTTTGTCCCTAACCCAGAAAATACGATCCCAAACCTTCCAGGCATAAGATTCGAAATAGGAAAGATATCCGAGCATAGCTCTGGCCAGCATGCGACACCACACTGGTCTCAGAGAAACTGCAGAGATAGCAACAGCTGCCTGGATTGACGGTGGTTTGATAACACCTGATGATGTTCACCTGGTGATAGATCATAACAAAGTAAGGAGAGCTCAGGAGAAACTTGTCAGTAACCTAGAAGAGGAGTTTGATAAGGGGATAAGAGAAAATGGAATCAATTGTTTGTTCTTTGATGGGAGAAGGGATGACACTAAAGTGTTCATGAAAGTTGGAGATTCTGACAAGTTGTTCCCTGCCATGGTGAAGGAGAAACACTACTCCTGCTGCAGTGAACCAGGAGGGAAGTATTTGTGGCATTTCACTCCAGAGAAAGATGACATCAGGAAACCAGCTGAGATAGTGGCAGATAACATTGTGAACTGGCTCAGAGAGAGGAACGTAGACCAGACCCTGCAGGCCATTGGAGGGGACAGCACCAACACGAACACAGGGTGGCAAGGGGGGGTCATACAGTGGATAGAGCGGAAGATTGGGAGGAAGCTGGTCTGGATTGTTTGTGACCTCCACACCAACGAGTTGCCACTCAGACATCTGATCCAGGAGCTGGATGGCAAGACTCTTTCAAACAACAGATGGTCTGGTCCTCTTGGCAAGATGCTGGACTCTGCCACTGAGTTAGAAATAAATCTGAGCTTTGAAAAAATCACAGTTGGCCCTCCACTCGTTGAGCTTGCACATACTGTCATTGACGACCTGAGTACTGACCAGTACTATGGTTACATGATTTGCAGTGCCATCAAAACTGGGGTCATGCCTGATAGACTTGCTTACCTGCAGATAGGTCCAGTCTCACATTCTAGGTGGCTCACAACGGCTCTCAGGTTCTGCAGAATTTGGGTCGCTCATCATAAACTGAAAGGAACCAGCTTCACAACCTGAGACTTATTGTCCAATTCATCGTGAGTGTCTACTTGCCAAATTGGTTCAACACCAAGGTCAAGTCATCGTTCTCCGAAGGTCCGAGGCATGTTCTCTTCCAGCTTGAGCTCCTGAGGAGTCAGCCAAGGAAGGTTGTTCAGATTGTGGAGCAGACTGTGAGGAGATCTTCCTGGTATGCTCATCCGAGGCAGTTCTGCAGACAATGCTCTGCAGTAAGGATGAGGAGGAGAGAAGAGTGGCAGTCAAAAAGATCTTGGATATGAGACTTATGAGAGGATCTGGGCATGACGAATCAGTTGGTGACGATTCCTTCAGGGTCAGGAAGACTCCTGAAGTCAATCTAGGTGCCAAGACCCTCACTGATCTCATAGATCTGGTTAACATCCAGGCTGGCAGTGAGCCCCCTCTTACCTGCAGCCTCACCAATGTTCAAGTCAGACATTCCTGGACAACCCCAGAGTATAGAGCGTTGTGTACAGCAAGTGAGCGAGGCCAGCAGTCACGTGTACAGCCAGGAGAGGAGGGAAGGCTACATCCGAGCTCAGGTGGTCAGCAGGGAGGTGATGAGTAGAAACAGAAGCAACAAAGACATGTTCTCTATGGTGTGCAGCAACACCGGGTCGTAGTAGTAAAACCGGTTTTTGTATTTGATGATTTTGTTTTCTAAAGGAATATTAGATTTAATAAATGTGTCAAGATCATTCGTTTCACTATTCTGGATCATTTTCATCCTAATAAATTAACCTGATACATTTACTTTACTTTAAATAAGCTATTTAGTGGTGTTGGTAAAAGGGTGGGAATACTGAATTTTCATAAGATTTCAAGTTAAAATTTACCTAGCAAACAATGAAAACTTTTCAAATCTGAAGATATCACATGATTCTGCACATAAAACTACATCATTAATACCCTGGGCCGATTTTTCAAACTCAAAAAAAAAAATATTCGCCTCCGTATGACACACCCTAATGGCCCATGATTGAATATAACAAAGGCCCCCTCATCGAGTATAACAAAGGCCCCTCATCGAGTCCAACAAAGTCCCCTAATCGATTACGAAAAGGCTCTTGATCGAGTATAACAAAGCCCAATCATCGAGTATAACAAAGTCCACTGATCGAGTATAACAAAGTCCTCTGGTCGAGGAAAACAAAGCCCCCTGATCAAGTATAACAAAGTCCCCTGGTTGAGTATAACAAAGTCCCCTGGTTGACCATAACAAAGGCCCCTGGTCGAGTATAACAAAGTCCCCTAATCGAATATAACAAAGCCCCCTGAACGAGTATAACAAAGGCCACTGGTCGAGCACAAAAAAGGACCCTGGTCGAGTATAACAAAGTTCCCTGATCGAGTATAACAAAGCCCAATCATCGAGCATAACAAAGTCCCCTGATCGAGTATAACAAAGTCCCCTGGTCGAGCATAACAAAGTCCCCTGATCGAGTATAACAAAGTCCCCTTATCGAGTATAACAAAGCCCAATCATCGAGTATAACAAAGGACCCTGGTCAAGTATAACAAAGTCCCATGATCGAGAATAACAAAGGCTCCTAATCGAGTCTAACAAAGTCCCCTGATCGAGTTTAGCAAAGGCCCTTGATCGAGTGTAACAAATGTCCCTCATCGAGTATATCAAAGTCCCCTAATCGAATATAACAAAGCCCCCTGATCGAGTATAACAAAGTCCACTGGTTGAATATAACAATGGCCCATGATTGAGTATAACAAAGGCCCCTCATCGAGTATAACAAAGGCCCCTCATCGAGTCTAACAAAGTCCCCTGATCGATTATGACAAAGGCCCTAGATCGAGTAAAACAAAGCCAAATCATCGAGAATAACAAAGTCCCCTAATCGAGTATAAGAAAGTCACCTGGTCGAGTATATCAAAGCCCCCTGATCAAGTATAACAAAGTCCCCTGATCGAGTATAACAAAGTCCTTTGGTCGAGCATAACAAAGGACCCTCATCGAGTATAACAAAGTCCCCTGATCGGGTATAACAAAGTCCCCTGGTCGAGTAAAACAAAGACCCTGATCGAGTATAACAAAGTCCCCTTATCGAGCATTACAAAGGCCCCTCGTCGAGTATAACAAAGCCCCCCTGATCGAATATTACAAAGTCCAGTGATCAAGTATAACAAAGTCCCCTGATCGAGTATAACAAAGTCCCCTGGTCGAGTATAACAAAGGCTCCTCATGCAGTATAACAAAGACCCTGATGGAGTATAACAAAGTCCCCTGATCAAGGAAAACAAAGCCCCCTGATCGAGTATAACAATGTCCCCTGATCGAGTATAACAAAGTCCATTGATCGAGTATAACACATCCCCTGATCGAGTATAATATATCCCTTGATCGTGTATAACAAAGTTCCCTGGTCGAGTATAGTAATGTCCCCTGATCGAGTATAACAAAGCCTCCTGATCGAGTATAACAAAGTCTCCTGGTCGAGTATAACAAAGTCCCTGATCGAGTATAACAAAGTCCTCTGATCAAGTATAACAAAGTCCCCTTATCGAGCATAACAAAGGCCCCTGGTCGAGCATAACATAGCCCCCCAAATCAAATAATAAAAAGTCCCCTGATCAAGTATAACAAAGTCCCATGATCGAGTATAACAAAATCCCCTGGTCGAGTATAACAAAGGCCCCTAATGGAGCATAACAAAGTCCCTGATGGAGTATAACAAAGTCCCCTGATCGAGGAAAACGAGGCCCCTGATCGAGTATAACAAAGTCCCCTCATCGAGTATAACAAAGGCCCCTGATCGAGTGTAACAAATTCCCCTGATCGAGCCTAACAAAGACCCCTGGTCGAGTATAACAAAACCACCTGATCGAATATAACAAAGTCCCATGGTTGAGTATAACCAAGCCCCCTGATCGTGTATAGCAAAGTCCCCTGATCGAGTATAACAAATTCCCCTGATCGAGTATTACAAGGCCCCCGGTTGAGTATAACAAAGCCTCTTGACTGAGTATGACAAAGTCCCCTGATCGAATATAACACATCCCCTGATCGAGTATAACATACCCCTGATCGTGTATAACAAAGTTCCCTGGTCGAGTATAGTAGTGTCCCCTGATCGAGTATAACAAATTCCCCTGGTTCGAGTATAAGAAAATCCCCTGATATAGTATAACAAAGGCCCCTAATTGAGCATAACAAAGCCCCCTGATCAGGTTTAACAAAATCCCCTGATCGAGTATAGCAAAGGCCCTTGATCGAGTATAAAAAATGCCCCTCATCGATTATAACAAAGCCCCCTAATCGAGTATAACAAAGTCCCCTGTTTGAATATAACAATGGCCCATGATTGAATATAACAAAGGCCCCTCATCGAGTATAACAAAGGCTCCTCATCGAGTCCAACAAAGTCCCCTAATCGATTACGAAAAGGTTCTTGATCGAGTATAACAAAGCCAAATCATCGAGTATAACAAAGTCCACTGATCGAGTATAACAAAGTCCTCTGGTCGAGGAAAACAAAGCCCCCTGATCAAGTATAACAAAGTCCCTTGATTGAGTATAACAAAGTCCCCTGGTTGACCATAACAAATGCCCCTGGTCGAGTATAACAAAGTCCCCTAATCGAATATAACAAAGCCCCGTGAACGAGTATAACAAAGGCCACTGGTCGAGCACAAAAAAGGACCCTGGTCGAGTATAACAAAGTTCCCTGATCGAGTATAATAAAGCCCAATCATCGAGTATAACAAAGTCCCCTGATCGAATACAACAAAGCCCAATCATCGAGTATAACAAAGGACCCTGGTCGAGTATAACAAAGTCCCCTGATCGAGAATAACAAAGGCTCCTAATCGAGTCTAAAAAAGTCCCCTGATCGAGTTTAGCAAAGTCCCTTGATCGAGTGTAACAAATGTCCCTCATCGAGTATAACAAAGTCCCCTAATCGAATATAACAAAGCCCCCAGATCGAGTATAACAAAGTCCACTGGTTGAATATAACAGTGACCCATGATTGAGTATATCAAAGGCCCCTCATCGAGTATAACAAAGGCCCCTCATCGAGTCTAACAAAGTCCCCTGATCGATTATGACAAAGGCCCTAGATCGAGTAAAACAAAGCCAAATCATCGAGAATAACAAAGTCCCCTAATCGAGTATAACAAAGTCACCTGGTCGAGTATATCAAAGCCCCCTGATCGAGTATTACAAAGTCCCCTGATCGAGTATAACAAAGTCCTTTGGTCGGGAAAAACAAAGGACCCTCATCGAGTATAACAAAGTCCCCTGATCGAGTATAACAAAGTCCCCTGGTCGAGTAAAACAAAGACCCTTATCGAGCATAACAAAGTCCCCTGGTCGAGTATAACAAAGCCCCCCTGATCGAATATTACAAAGTCCAGTGATCAAGTAAAACAAAGTCCCCTGATCAAGTATAACAAAGTCCCCTGGTCAAGTATAACAAAGGCCCCTCATGCAGTATAACAAAGAGCCTGATGGAGTATAACAAAGTCCCCTGATCAAGGAAAACAAAGCCCCCTGATCGAGTATAACAATGTCCCCTGATCGAGTATAACAAAGTCCATTGATCGAGTATAACACATCCCCTGATCGAGTATAACATATCCCTTGATCGTGTATAACAAAGTTCCCTGGTCGAGTATAGTAATGTCCCCTAATCGAGTATAACAAAGCCTTCTGATCGAGTATAACAAAGTCTCCTGGTCGAGTATAACAAAGTCCCTGATCGAGTATAACAAAGTCCTCTGATCGAGTATAACAAAGTCCCATTAATCGAATATAACAAAGGCCCTTGATCGAGTATAATAAAGGCCATTAATCGAATTTTAACAAAGTCCCTTGGTCGAGTATAACAAAGCCCCTGATCGAGTAAAACAAAGTCCCCCGATCGAGTATAAGAAAGTTCTCTGATCGTGTATTACAAAGTCCCCCGATCGAATATAACAAAGGCCCCTGATCGAGTATAACAAAGTCCCCTGGTCGAGTATAACAAAGTCCCCTTATCGAGTATAACAAAGTCCCCTTGTCAAGTATTACAAATTCCCCTGATCGAGTATAACAAAGTCCTCTGATTGAATATAACAAAGTCCCCTTATCGAGCATAACAAAGGCCCCTGGTCGAGCATAACAAAGCCCCCCAGATCAAATAATAAAACGTCCCCTGATCAAGTGTAACAAAGTCCCTTGATCGAGTATAACAAAGGCCCCTGATCGAGTATAACAAATTCCCCTGATCGAGCCTAATAAAGACCCCTGATCGAGTATAACAAATTCCCCTGATCGAGCCTAATAAAGACCCCTGGTCGAGTATGACAAAACCACCTGATCGAATATAACAAAGTCCCATGGTTGAGTATAACCATGCCTCCTGATCGTGTATAGCAAAGTCCCCTGATCGAGTATAACAAATTCCCCTGATCGAGTATTAAAAAGGTCCCCGGTTGAGTATAACAAAGCCTCCTGACTGAGTATGACAAAGTCCCCTGATCGAATATAACACATCCCCTGATCGAGTATAACATATCCCCTGATCGTGTATAACAAAGGTCCCTGGTCGAGTATAGTAGTGTCCCCTGATCGAGTATAACAAATTCCCCTGGTTCGAGTATAAGAAAAGCCCCTGATATTGTATAACAAAGGCCCCTGATTGAGCATAACAAAGCCCCCTGATCAGGTTTAACAAAATCCCCTGATCGAATATAGCAAAGGCCCTTGATCGAGTATAACAAATGCCCCTCATCGATTATAACAAAGCCCCGTAATCGAGTATAACAAAGTCCCCTGTTTGAATATAACAATGGCCCATGATTGAATATAACAAAGGCCCCTCATCGAGTATAACAAAGGCCCCTCATCGAGTCCAACAAAGTCCCCTAATCGATTACGAAAAGGTTCTTGATCGAGTATAACAAAGCCCAATCATCGAGTATAACAAAGTCCACTGATCGAGTATAACAAAGTCCTCTGGTCGAGGAAAACAAAGCCCCCTGATCAAGTATAACAAAGTCCCCTGATTGAGTATAACAAAGTCCCCTGGTTGACCATAACAAAGGCCCCTGGTCGAGTATAACAAAGTCCCCTAATCGAATATAACAAAGCCCACTGAACGAGTATAACAAAGGCCACTGGTCGAGCACAAAAAAGGACCCTGGTCGAGTATAACAAAGTTCTCTGATCGAGTATAACAAAGCCCAATCATCGAGTATAACAAAGTCCCCTGATCGAGTATAACAAAGTCCCTGGTCGAGTATATAACAAAGTCCCTGATCGAGGGCAATAAAGTCTCTCGATCGAGTATATAACAAAGCCCAATCGATATAACAAAACTCTGATCGAGTATAAATAAATTCCCTGATCACATAACAAAGGCCCTGATCGATTATGACAAGGCCCTTGATCGAGTATAACAGCGCTCCCCTGATCGAGAGGCAATAAAGCCCATTCCATCAGGTATAACAAAGTCCCTCATCGAGTATAACAAAGTCCCTGATCTAGTATAACAAAGTCCCTGGTCGAGTATAACAAATTCTGATCGAGTATAACAAAGGCCCTGATCAAGTATAACAAAGTCCCCTGATCGAGTACAACAAAGACTCCTGATCGAGTATAACAAAGGCCCCCTTTTGAGTATAATAAAGTCTCCTGATCGAGTATAACAAAGTCCCCTGATCGAGTATAACACATCCCCTGATCGAGTTTAAAAAATTCCCCTGTTCGAGTATAACAAAGTACCCTGAAGGAGTATAACAAAGTCCCCTAATCGAGTATAACAATGTCCCCTGATCGAGTAAAACAAAGTCCCCTGGTCAAGTATAACAAAGTCCCCTGATCGAGGATAACAAAGCCCCCTGATCGAGTATAACAAAGTCCCCTAATCGAGAATAACAAAGTCCCCTGGTCGAGTATAACAAAGTCTGCTGATGGAGCAAAAAAAAGTCCAATGAACGAGTATAACAAAGTCCCCTGGTCGAGTATAACAAATTCCCGTGATCGAGAATAACAAAGCTGCCTGATCGAGTATAAAAAGTCCCCTGATCGAGTACAACAAAGTTCCCTGATCGAGTATAACAAAGGCCCCCGGTTGAGTGTAACAAAGTCTCCTGATCGAGTATAACAAAGTCCCCTGATCGAGTATAACACATCCCCTGATCGAGTATAACATATCCCCTGATCGTATATAACAAAGTCCCCTGGTCGAGATAGTAATGTCCCATGATCGAGTATAACAAAGCCTCCTGATCGAGTATAACAAAGTCCCGTGGTCGAGTATAACAAAGTCCCTGATCGAGTATAACAAAGTCCTCTGATTGAGTATAACAGAGTCCCCTAATCGAGTATAACAAAGGCCCTTGATCGAGTATAATAAAGGCCATTAATCGAGTTTAACAAAGTCCCCTGGTCGAGTATAACAAAGCCCCTAATCGTTTAAAACAAGTCCCCCGATCGAGTATAAGAAAGTTCTCTGATCGTGTATAACAAAGTCCCCCGATCGAATATAACAAAGGCCCCTGATCGAGTATAACAAAGTCCCCTGGTCGAGTATAAC
>NW_024740261.1:0-6993 GCF_018991925.1 Homarus americanus | reverse complement strand
GAGAGAGAGAGAGAGAGAGATAAGACGAACTGGATGAGAGAAAATTGCTCCCGTTTTTCTCACTCTCGGTAATCTGACACTTTAAGACGTTGCTGCTCTTGACCTAACGAGGTAAAACACTTGTATAATTAACATTTAAGAGAGCCTTTTTATTTCTTAAAACGGTTACCCAAGAGGGGTCTTGTGGCGGTGGTGGTGGTGGTGGGGAGGTGGGAGGTGGGGACAGGGTGGGGAGGGGAGTGTGGGGATGGTGGTGGTGGGAGTGAGGAGGAGGTGGGGGGGAGGGGGAGGTGGGGGATGGTGGTGGGTGGGGTGGGAGGAGGAAGAGGTGGGTGGAGGAGGAAGAGGTGGTAGGAGGAGAAAGAGGTGGTGGAGGAGGAGGTGGTGGTGGTGGTAGTGAGGGAGGAGGAGAAGGTAGTGGTGGAGGACGAGGAAGTGGTGGTGTGGTGGTGGGGGAGAAAGAGATGGTGTAGGAGAGGTGGTGGTGGTGGTAGTAATGACAGAGGAGGAAGAGGTGGTGGTGGAGAACGGGAAGAAGGAGGAGGAGGCGCCGGGGAAAGAGGAGAAGAAGAAGAACAACAACAAAAACAGGAATAACGAAGAGTAGGAGGAGGAAGAAGAGGAGGCAGGCGTCTTACTCCCTATATCCGGGTTAAGATATCCGTATTATTTTATTCTTTATAATGTTTAGTGTGTGTGTTTTGACGTCTCTCTGTCAGGGCAGGTGTTCCTAATTTGCATATAGACAGTTCCATGGTTAATCTGACCTTCGTTTAATTTACCCTGTCTGTCTGTCTGTCTGTCTATCTATCTGTCTATTTGTTTGTCTGTCTTTCTGAAAGTGTTTATCTGTCTGTCTGTCTGTCTGTCTGTCTGTCTGGCCGTCTGTCTGTCTGTCTGAATGTGACCATTTATTTGTCTGTCTCTTTGTAGGTCTTTTTATCTGTCTGTCTTACTGTAGGTTTGTTTGTTTGTCTTTGTCTACATGGCTGTCTGTCTAAGTATGTTAGTCTGTCTTCCTACGAGTATTTCTGTCTGTTTGATAACCTGTCTATATGTTCGTCTGTCTGTCTGTCTTTGGGTTTACTCTTACGTTAATATGATGTCTAACTCTTTTGTTAATGTCATGTTAATCTTTTCTACTTACTGTGGGTTTTTTGTTTTTTCGTTTGTTTGTTTTTGTTTGGTTTGTTTATTGAATTTGTTTTGTAATTTTTTTGGGGCAATATTTAATTTATTTTGACTTATTTTCTTTGTTATTTTTTTTTATATTTATTTTTATTGTGATATTTTTTGTTATTTTCACTTTATAAAATTTTTTCATAATGTTTTCCATCTTTAATATTTTTTTTTTTTCAGTTTAGTTTTGAGTAATATTTTTGTTGTTAGTTATGAAGTTTATTTGTGAGTAAATTTGTATGGTGTTTGTTTTCTTCAATGTTTTTGTTCTAAGTTGCTTTTGAGTATTTTTTTTAATTTATGTTTATTTTACTTAAGTCAAAGGTTTGTGTTAGTTTCTTTATTTAGAATTTAGAGAGAGAGAGAGAGAGAGATAAAACACTCATTCACTCACTCACTCACTCACTCACTCACTCACTCACACACACACAGAGGACAATTTTTCCAGGTGATATTACCTTAATGATGTACAAATAGTGAAGCTCGCCTCACCTGCCTCCGTTTTCTTTGAAGTTTTCCCTCACCTTCATTTTCTGTTAAAGTTCCCCCCCTCCCTCCCTTATTTTTTATTTTAAGACAGACTTTCATCTATTATAAAGACAAATTTAATGCATGTGTCACAGGAGAAATATAAAAACAAATAAATAAAAAAATTAAAAACGTCACCGCTAAAGGTAAGACTTGATGAATTAAAAGAAAACTAGGACTGAAAAGACAACGAAGGAGAAAATAAAGACAATCGAGAAGAAAATATAACCCAAATGAAGACAGCCAAGGGGAAGAAAAGTTCAAAGTCAATAAGTTCTGACGAGAGGTGAACTTGTAATTATATTGTAACATAAGAGTGAAACAAGGAGAGGAAGTTATCCTTAACCTAACTTAACCTAACCTAACCTAACCTAACCTAACCTAACCTAACCTAACCTAATCTAACCGTAGACCAGAAAATGAGCGATCCCTTTTACCCCGAGTTGAGTTAAACCAGTCATGATCGTTAAGGACTGAACTAATTAGGCTCTGAAATATTCTGATGGGATCCAAAATGTTGATATGTCAGTGTGTGTGTGTGTGTGTGTGTGTGTGTGTGTGTGTGTGTGTGTGTGTGGTACATATTTAGTATAACCTTTCTTCATGGACACATCTCTTCATTAAATAATTCCCACGCTTCATTAACACAATAAATCAGCTTACCGTACCTCACCTGTATTGTCGCACCTTCAGTCTTGCACCTGTAATGTCGTACCTGCAGTGTTACATTATAGTTCACTAGTTGGTAGAGGCCATGGCGTCTACCTGTTCACCCACACGTAAGGGAGGTTCAGCTGATGATAATATGGCACAGGTAAATTGATTCTGTATTGTGATGAATGTTACGGTAATATTAGTGTTTGGTCAGGTGAAGGATTTATTTATTTATTTACTTGTTTATTTATGTTATTAATTTATTTATACCTTCCTACTCACAATTAAGATTCTGTACAATAATGTGATAAACAATAGACGGATATCATTTAACGACTTGACACACTTACTGGGTGGAGAGCGAGAGAGAGATGTATCACCCATCACCCCAGAAATCATCGTTCACCCAACACACACACACACACACACACACACACACACACACACACACACACACACACACACACACACACACACACACACCGTCATCCTCTTTCAAATATCATCATCACAGAAAGACACGTAATATATTGGATACTAATAATAATAATAATAATAATAATAATAATAAAGGAAAAAAATAATAAGGCGTGTTTGGTGCCGCTGTGACTATGAATGTTACTAGAAATTAATTACTAACAGTTATACAGACAAGAATGAATTATACCTCCCCAACTAATCTGGATTAATGGCAATAATCTATCAGGAATGTATTTTTTTTTGGGGGGGAGAGGATAATTCCGACGGCCATGATGCTAATGTATTGATGTTCACTGTTATGTCCCAATTGTTTGTTTGTTTGTTTTTGTTTGTTTTTGTTTGTTTATTAATGACCCTCGTGTACAGTTAATGACTATGTTGTTTTATTTACGTTTTGTAATTTTATTAATTTATTGATTGGCTTATTTATTTTATTTTCTGTTTGTTTGTTTGTTTGTTTGTACATTTATTAATGACTTTTGTGAACATTTAATTATGTCTTTTTTCCCTTATCTGTCTAGTCATTATTTTATTTCCCTTACCTGTCTATTAATTATTTCCGTAACTATTAATTGTTTCCCTATCTTAATTATTTTCCCACCTGCCTATTTATTTTCCTTAACTATCTATGCATTATTTCCCTAACTGCCTGTTCATTATTTCCTTAACTGCCTATTCATTATTTTATCTCCCTATTTACTATTTCCACCATTCACTGGGGAAGAGATAGTGATGGAAATGGTTGTGTCGTGCAGTATTATACATTCACTCTGACGCTTCGTGGGGAGGGGGGGGGATGTTATCTCTATGTCTGTCTGTCTGTCTGTCTGTCTGTCTGTCACTTCTCTGTCTCTCCAGGATAAAAGAGGAGAGGGAGGGAGGGGGGGAGGGGTTGAGATCATTTTCCTTTTATTTAACTTATTAACTGTGGCCTTTTATATCTGTAGGCTTGACTACGCGGAACGGAAGGATGGATTGAGACATTTTCTACATGTCTAAACTGCAGGTGAGCCATTTACTTTGTGTCTTATTAACAGGTGTGCCATTTTTCTGTGTTCAATTATTAGGTCACCCATTTTCTGCGTCCAGTTACTGTAATTGGTCAGTCTTTTTTTTTAAGTAACAGTCAAACCATTTTCTATATTTATGTGCAAGGACATTATTATTATTATTATTATTATTATTATTATTATTATTATTATTATTATTATTATATTTATTGGTGTTTTATTATCATTATTATTATTATTATTATTATTATTATTATTATTATTATTATTATTATTATTATTATTATTATTATTTCCACATAAACTCAACAATCCTTCGGGAAGTTAATAGTTAATAAGGATAATAAAAACCCCCACAGAAATCATAGACAATATTTTTTTATTCATGGAACACTAAGGTTAAGCCAGGTATGTACATGCACCACCACGTGACCTTAATTCATACGTTGTTTCTTTATTAATTCTTATCTGGAAAAGTGCAATGAACAGTAGTCCATAAGTGAGAGTTTATCTGTTACTCCTCCAGGAGAGAGAGAGACAGATGTATTGATATTAATTGATAGAAAGAGAGAGTGAGAGATAGAGATTAATTTATATATAGTTTGAGAGAGAGAGAGAGAGAGAGAGAGAGAGAGTGTATTAACGTTTACTACAGATATGTCAGAACAAGAAGGCAGAAGTATATATATATATATATATATATATATATATATATATATATATATATATATATATATATATATATATATATATATATATATATATATATATATATATATATATATATATATATTATACATATCTACTAAAAGTATCTCTAATTTGGCACAAACTTGTCATATTAAGGAACTGAATAATTATCTTTGTTATTCATCCTGTGTGTCTTGTTTATACATATATAACTGTCCATGTACAAAATACAAAATAATAAAGGTATATATTTATTTATTTATATATATGTATATATATGGAACTATTATCAAAAACTGATAAAACATTTCTCACCACAATCATAACACACATCGTTATCTATACCTCATTTATACACCTGTTAACAATATCAAATGACTTTTTTTCTTCTCATTAAATAAGGTTTACAAAAATATCGTAATTATCTCCATGAAGCGCGAGTGTTGCAGCAGGGGGAGGGGGGGCTATTGAACCCTTGTGGAGTAAAGGTATTGTTTGATGTAGTGTTCTCGGGGCTACTGTACACTGTTGCCAGACCTAGAGACGTGTGTGTGTGTAGTAATGGATCACAACACATGCAGTAAGTTGTTGTTCTTCTATACACGACAAAGTATGAAGTATTGAGAAGAAATATGGATAATAAGATGGTATAAGAGAGAGAGAGAGAGAGAGAGAGAGAGAGAGAGAGAGAGAGAGGGAGAGAGAAAGAGAGAGAGCACCTGAACTACGAGTATGTACAGATTACATACGGACTGTCACTACGGTCTACATATGATATGCTTCACTTATCGTTGGGTACCTCACCATCACCACCACCACCATCATCACCACCATCACCACTACAATCATCATCACATTCATCATCACTACCACCCCCACAACCACTACCATTATCACCATAACTACTACTACTACCACCACCACCACCACCACCACCACCACCACCATCACCAGTACTATGGATGGGGATATAGTGAGGGGGGGGTGTACGGAGGGGGTGATGGTAAAGCAAACATCCACACCTTGACCGGCACCAACACACACACACACACACACACACACACACACACACACACACACACACACACACACACACACACACACACACACACACACACACACACACACACTAGTAAAAGATATTAATTATTTTTTCTCAACAGACATCACAGACAATTTATGATCTATATATACAACTTAAACGAATACCTTCCACTGATGACGGGGCTGAGGGGAATAATAAAAAAAAATACAGTTCTTGGTGTCCTCTTGTGGGAGACAGACAGACACACAGACAGACAGACAGACAGGCAGGCAGACCTTTGTCATTACGAGCTGTTTAGAAGGGTGCCGGAATCACTGTATTACATTCAGAAGGGTGCCGGGAATCAGTGTGTTGCGTTCAGAAGTGTGCCAGGAATCAGTGTGTTGCGTTCAGAAGGGTGCCAGGAATCAGTGTGTTGCGTTCAGAAGTGTGCCAGGAATCAGTGTGTTGCGTTCAGAAGGGTGCCAGGAATCAGTGTGTTGCGTTCAGAAGTGTGCCGGGAATCAGTGTGTTGCGTTCAGAAGGGTGCCAGGAATCAGTGTGTTGCGTTCAGAAGTGTGCCAGGAATCAGTGTGTTGCGTTCAGAAGGGTGCCAGGAATCAGTGTGTTGCGCTGGAGTGAGGACAGTTGTTGTGTCATCCTCACTATCAGTGCTCCTCACTCCGCTACCTGTTTGCGCCTCACTGCCCCCGTGTGTGAGCCTCTGGTAACGAGTATCTGTGTGAGTCATGGAGTATCATAAACTCATTCCTAAACAAGGACTCGTGGAGCATGACATTTCTCCTTCACTCATAAACAGTGATGTTTCATTCACTGACCACTGGGTTCGTTGAGTCTGTTTACTAAGCTCATTTAAAAGCAACAAATTGTTCTCGTGTCACCTGCAATCGGTAGTGACGTCAGACAGCAACAACCTACCTGGAGGTGCGACACAGGTTATGAGTGAATGATTGACTGTTTAGCAGTATATATATATATATATATATATATATATATATATATATATATATATATATATATATATATATATATATATATATATATATATATATATATACTGTATATAACCTTCTCGTCAACACACTTTTGCTGCTACTCTAACAAGATCTTTTCATATGCAAATTAATGCAAATTGATGCAGATGAATTGAGTGTCGAGTCAATCTGTTTACTGTGCCAAAAGGGAAACAACAATTTTGGAGTAAGGAAAGTGTGGCAGTATTACCTATGTAGATGTATGCAAATGACTTGAGTGTTAAGTCAATTTGTTGTGCTCTTACAACACGTGACAAGTGTAGAATAAGAGAACTCTTTTGTTCTTTGTCTAAAATTAAATATTGTTAAAAATGAGACCTGAGCGAGTGAAGACCAGGTGATAGTGGCCATGTTGGGGAGCGGTTCCTCAGAG
>NW_024740260.1:0-4786 GCF_018991925.1 Homarus americanus | reverse complement strand
TACGTTCCTTTGGTCTGTTGTCTGTGGGTTTTGTCTGTCTGTTGTCTGTGTTCCTTTAGTCCATCCGTTGCCAATACGTTCCTTTGGTCTGTTGTCTGTGGGTTTTGTCTGTCTGTTGTCTGTGTTCCTTTAGTCCATCCGTTGCCAATACGTTCCTTTGGTCTGTTGTCTGTGGGTTTTGTCTGTCTGTTGTCTGTGTTCCTTTAGTCCATCCGTTGCCAATACGTTCCTTTGGTCTGTTGTCTGTGGGTTTTGTCTGTCTGTTGTCTGTGTTCCTTTAGTCCATCCGTTGCCAATACGTTCCTTTGGACTGTTGTCTGTGGGTTTTGTCTGTCTGTTGTCTGTGTTCCTTTTAGTCCATCCGTTGCCAATACGTTCCTTTTGGTCTGTTGTCTGTGGGTTTTGGTCTGTCTGTTGTCTGTGTTCCTTTAGCCCATCCAAGGTTGCCACCACGTTCCTTTTGGTCTGTCTGTGGGTTTTGTCTGTCTGTTGTCTGTGTTCCTTTATATCCATCCGAAGTTGCCACCAATACGTTCCTTTGGTCTTTGTTGTCTGTGGTTTTGTCTGTCTGTTGTCTGTGTTCTTTAGTCCATCCGTTGCCAATACGTTCCTTTGGTCTGGTTGTCTGTGGGTTTTGTCTGTCTTTTGTTGTCTGTGTTCCTTTAGTCCATCCGTTGCTGTATTATCTTCCTTTGGTCTGTTGTCTGTGGGTTTCGAACCTGTCTGTTGTTCTGTGTTCCTTTAGTCCATCCGTTGCCAATACGTTCCTTTGGTCTGTTGTCTGTGGGGTTTTGTCTGTCTGTTGTCTGTGCCTTTAGTCCATCCGTTGCTGGTTGCATGTTCCTTTTGGTCTGTTGTCTGTGGTTTTGTCTGTCTGTTGTCTGTGTTCCTTTAGTCCATCCGTTGCCAATACGTTCCTTTTGGTCTGTTGTTCAGGTTTCGTCTTTGTCTGTTGTCTGTGTTCCTTTAGTCCATCCGTTGCCAATACGTTCCTTTTGGTCTGTTGTCTGTGGGTTTTGTCTGTCTGTTGTCTGTGTTCCTTAGTCCATCTGCTGCTAATACGTTCCTTTTGGTCTGTTGTCTGTGGGTTTTGTCTGTCTGTTGTCTGTGTTCTTTAGTCCATCCGTTGCCAATACGTTCCTTTATCTGTTGTCTGTGGGTTTCTTGGTCTGTCTGTTGTCTGTGTTTCTTTTAGTCCATCCGTTGCCAATACGTTCCTTTGGTCTGTTGTCTGTGGGTTTCGTCTGTCTGTTGTCTGTGTTCCTTTAGTCCATCCGTTGCCAATACGTTCCTTTGGTCTGTAGTCTGTGGGTTTTGTCTGTCTGTTGTCTGTGTTCCTTTAGTCCATCCGTTGTCAATACGTTCCTTTGGTCTGTTGTCTGTGTTCCTTATGTCCGTTGTCTGTCCTTTCCGTCTACCCATATCAGTGAGCTGAGGAACATACCTTGTGACAGATAGACAGTATGTATTAAACACACCTGTATAGAATTTACCAGAGGAGAACAACTCGCTAATTTCGCGGATTTTGGACTCGCGTTTACACTTTTCGCGATCATCTCAGTAATTTCGCGGATTTTGGACTCGCGTTTACATTTCGCGAACTTTTAAATCCGACTACAACGTCTCACGATTCCTTACCCGAGGCAGTAGATAATAATAACGCCAAATGGTTCATTAAAACAAAAATATGAGACAATCAGAGAAATATTGTATTACTGTAACACACTGTAATGTCTCAGCTGAAATTTGGACCCAAGTGTGACTAAGTCTCTCTCTCTCTCTCTCTCTCTCTCTCTCTTACGTGTTACAGGTGTGAAGAGGGTGGCAGCATATGTGTTACAGGTGTGAAGAGGGTGACAGCATATGTGGTACAGGCAGGGCCGGTGCAAGATGATTTGGCGCCCAAGGCAAGCCTTTAGATGTGCGCCCCCTTGAAAGTTTTGATAAGCTAATGTAGGTACAGTAACCCATTACTACATTGTTTCTAACTCTCCAAACACCACTGATAACATAATTTTCATCTTGTGGCTTTATTACTTCATCCATGCAAATAACCCATTATTGTTAGTACATTAAGTCAATAAATCCTTGACGTAAATGTCAATGAAACAATTTTTAGTTATTTTTTTTATTTTAGGGTAATCATTAAAAAATTATAACATATCATAAGCATTTAGCTCGCTCCAGCCTCCTGCAAGTTATAACCTACTATTATTACATCATTATTATATACATGTAGTGCAAAATACGATACTTGTGAGTTGTGACCAGTCATTGGTCGGACAATATATTAAATTGACATCTTAAGTATAAATAGAAAAAGCTTAATGGTGAGCTGTAACAGTTATGAATAAAAATAATTGCAACTCTGACCAAGCCACATTAAAAAATTATTTACATTAAAAACTTAATACAATCACCTGGCCAGTCTCAGTGGGATTATGTTATGCGAGGTCAAACTTCAGAGGTCAGGTAACCTTGCCTCATCCCGACAAAGGCAGGAAGGGACGGCTCAGCCGCCCTGGCAGTAAGGGAGGGGAGGGTATGGTGGGGTTGGGAGAAGGGTTCCTCAGATGTCAGCCTTCAGGTCACTGCTCGACAGTTCTCCAGGCCGCGAAAGATAAGGACCCGGGTTAGTCCCTCCGGGGGGTTAACGAATAATATTAAAAAAGAAAACACAGTCGACTACCCTCGCCTCCCTCCGACCCCCCCCCCCTTCTAACATCCTGCTCCGACCCTCCACGGCTCCACCAGTGTCCACCACAGTTTTCCCTTCATTTTTAATTTTATCCAAGTTTGCCCTGAATTTGTGGCGCCCCCAGATGTTGGCGCCCTAGGCGATTGCCTAGTTCGCCTAGTGGGTAGCGCCGGCCCTGGGTACAGGTGTGAAGAGGGTGGCAGCATACGTGGTACGGGTGTGAAGAGGGTGGCAGCATATGTGTTACAGGTGTGAAGAGGGTGGCAGCATATGTGGTACAGGTGTGAAGAGGGTGGCAGCATATGTGGTACGGGTGTGAAGAGGGTGGCCGCATATGTGTTACAGGTGTGAAGAGGGTGGCAGCATATGTGGTACGGGTGTGAAGAGGGTGGCAGCATATGTGTTACAGTTGTGAAGAGGGTGGCAGCATATGTGAGCCTGAGTGTGAAGAGGGTGGCCGCATATGTACAGGTGTGAGGGGTGGCAGCATATGTGTGGTACGGGTGTGAAGAGAGGGGGGTGGCAGCATATGTGTTACAGGTGTGAAGAGGGTGGCAGCATATGTGTTACAGGTGTGAAGAGGGTGGCAGCATATGTGGTACGGGTGTGAAGAGGGTGGCAGCATTTCTGTGGCTTCCCAGCGGTTAGTGGGTGGGTTGGGTGGGAGGAGCTGTGGTGAGGGTGGAAGGGTAGGGTGCATGGTGGTGGGTGAGGGTGGGCCAGCAGCCAAGGTAGTGGTGGAGGTGAAGGTGGGCGGACAGCCGCGGTGGGCGGGCGGGCGGGCAGTCAGGTGGGCAGGCGGGCGGGCAGGCAGTCAGGGTGGGCGGGCGGGCAGGCAGTCAGAGATTGGGCGGGCGGGCAGGGCGGGCAATCCCAGGGTGGAGCGGGCGGGCAGGCGGGCGGGCAGTCAGGGTGGGCGGGCGGGCAGGCAGTCCAGGGTGGAGCAGGCAGGGCGGGCAGGCAGTCAGGGTGGGCAGGAGCGGGCAGGAGCAGGCAGTCAGGGTGGGCGGGCGGGCGGGCAGGGCAGTCAGGGTGGGCAGACGGAGCGGGCAGGCAGGCAATCCAGGAGTGGAGCGGGCGGGCGGTCAGAGGTGGAGCAGGCAGTCCAGTCCAATATCAGGCGGACAGTCAGGGTGGGCGGACGGTCAGGGTGGAGCCAGGACGGTCAGGGTGGAGCGGACGGTCAGGGTGGGCGGACAGTCAGGGTGGGCGGACAGTCAGGGTGGGTGGACAGTCAGGGTGGGCGGACAGTCAGGGTGGGCGGACAGTCAGGGTGTGCAGGCAGGCAGGCAGGTAGGCAAGTCGGGTGACACACATACACACACAATCAACATTCAAGCACCACCACCGCCCAGGGCAAGAACTGAGTGTGGTCACCCCGGCATCCGACCGCAGATTCCAAGGCTTTCATCTCACATGAATTTCAATGCCACGATCACCAATTCCTGAAAGCTGATCAATTGAGTTAGATCATCAATTCCTGGAAGCTGATCAATTGAGTTAGATCACCAATTCCTGGAAGCTGGTCAATTGAGTTAGATCACCAATTCCTGGAAACTGATCAATTGAGTTAGATCATCAATTCCTGGAAGCTGATCAATTGAGTTAGATCACCAATTCCTGGAAGCTGGTCAATTGAGTTAGATCACCAATTCCTGGAAGCTGATCAATTGAGTTAGATCACCAATTCCTGGAAGCTGATCAATTCAGAGTTACTAAATTGATATTCATTACGATTAAGTGAGTTAGGTTAGATTAGGTTAGGTTAGGTTCATTACGATAAAAATGTGAGTGTATTAAACAATTAAGTTCAAAGAATGTATATCTCTCAACTATAATGACAACCCGAGAGTCTGAGGTGTACCTGGGAGTGTCAGAGGAGAACCTGGGAGTGTCTGAGGTGTACCTGAGAGAGTCAGGGGTGTACCTGGGAGTATCAGAGGAGTACCTGGGAGTGTCTGAGGTGTACCTGGGAGTGTCTGAGGTGTACCTAGGAGTGTCTGAGGTGTACCTGGGAGTGTCAGAGGAGTCCCTGGGAGTGTCTGAGGTGTACCTGAGGGTGTCAGGGGTGTACCTGAGTGTCAGAGG
>NW_024740259.1:0-29609 GCF_018991925.1 Homarus americanus | reverse complement strand
CTACACCCACAAACATACCTACTATCTACTCCCAAACACCCACAAACAAACCTACTATCCACTCCCTACACCCACAAACATACCTACTATCCACGCCCTACGCCCACAAACAAACTTACTATCCACGCCCTACACCCACAAACAAACCTACTATCCATGCCCTACACCCACAATCAAACCTACTATCCATGCCCCACACCCACAAACAAACCTACTATCCACGCCCCACACCCACAAACAAACCTACTATTCACGCCCTACACCCACAAACAAACCTACTATCCACGCCCTACACCCACAAATAAACCTACTATCCACGCCCTACACCCACAAACAAACCTACTATCCACGCCCCACACCCACAAGCAAACCTACTATCCACGCCCCACACCCACAAACAAACCTACTATCCACGCCCCACACCCACAAACAAACCTACTATCCACGCCCTACACCCACAAACAAACCTACTATCCATGCCCTACACCCACAAACAAACCTACTATCCACGCCCTACACCCACAAACAAACCTAGTATCCACGCCCTACACCCACAAACAAACCTACTATCCACGTTCTACACCCACAAACACACACTACCCACCACCTACACCCACAATAGAGTAAAGGAGGAATACAGAGTGTACTTACTCAGGGTAGCCATACCACTCTGGGTGGTTGATCCTTAGTGCAGCAGGAAAGAGAAAAATTATAAGTGGGTCATTCTATTCCTCGTGTGATGGATGGAAGGATGGATGGATGGATGGATGGATGGATGGATGGGAGACTGAATGGGAGGATAGATGGGTAGATGGGTGACTGAATGGGATGAGAGATGGGTAGGTGGGTGAATCGGTGGATGGATAAACAGCTAACTGGATGAATGGACATATGGACTTGGATATTTGGATGTAAAACCCTACGATATGAAGAACATTTTGGACGTATAAACCCATGACAATTAACACCATTTTGGACTTACATCACAGGAAACAGGTAAAACATTTCTGTGATCGTCCTTCAATAATTCCATACGCCAACCTTACCTGCATTTATCTCATTTACAGTATAAAATTTTAGTGTTAATTTCAGCATCGGAATCAATCAATCAATCTCTCTCTCTCTCTCTCTCTCTCTCTCTCTCTCTCTCTCTCTCTCTCTCTCTCTCTCTCTCTCTCTCTCTCTCTCTCTCTCTCTCTCTCTCTCTCTCTCTCTCTCTCTCTCTCTCTCTCAAGATGGAAAATTTCATGACGTAAAATCCGATGAAAACTCGACCCTGTTCATACGTGTTGCTTCGAGGTTTTGTTTTCACGTTAACCTCATGTTTCGTTTCGATAAATGACACATATCACAGGAGGTGAACTACAAACTGAACTTTGACCTGACACCAACGACCGACCGACGGAAGATGGGGCTTCGGGTTTAGTCGTATCCCATTTGAGAGTTTTATGAATGTGAAGCCCCGAATTAGTCAACAAACCCTACAGCTCAATTTGGATTCGAACTTGTGCATCTTGTTCCTGAATCAGAACCTTATCTCACACATATATAGGGGTTAGGTTAGGTTGGGTTGGGTTAGGTTGGGTTAGGTTGGGTTGGGTTAGGTTAGATTGGGTTAGGTTAGGTGAGCCGTGTCCATCACAACCAGACAATTATCCCCGTCCACCAGATCTTCCCTTTAACAAATCAGGCCGCACCTCGATTATGCGGTTCAGTTCTGGTGCCCCTATTATAGAATGGGTATAAATTCACTAGAGTCGGTGCAGCGAAGAATGACAAAAATGATTCCGGGACTTAGAAACCTTCCATATCAGGATAGGTTACAGAAACTTAACTTGCATGCCCTAGAAAGACGAAGAGTGCGGGGAGATATGATAGAAGTATTTAAGTGGGTGAAAGGAATCAATAAAGGGGATATAGATAAAGTTCTTATAATATCCGAGCAGGATAGGACTCGGAACAACGGATTCAAGTTGGATAAGTTTAGGTTTAGGAGGGACATAGGAAGAAACTGGTTCACAAATAGGGTGGTGGACGAGTGGAACAAGCTTAGCAACTTTGTAGTAAGTGCGGGAACTCTGGAAAGTTTCGAAAGGAGGCTAGATAGATTCATGGATGATAGAGAGTGGTAGTAACTCTCGACAGGAGCTGTCATGCACAGGCCAACCGGCCTATTGCAGACTCCTTATTTTCTTATGTTCTTATGTTCTTAAATCCTCAGCTGTTCTTATGTTCTTAAATCCTCAACATAAAAGACAAATTCACCTCCATGTGTTAAAATCTTACTACACTACATTACCGTCACCACTATACCAAACCTGTGTAATATTAACACACTAATACACTATTAAGACATCACCAAATCCATCAATAAACAGTACATCTTCCTTTACACTTGATTAGAAAGAAAAACAGGAAAATATGCTAAGAACCTCAATTTCATTCACTAACATTACGAAAAATTACAAGAGTTAAGAGTCAAAGCAAGATATGTGCTGTACGCAATGTTGATGTTATTTTGTTCGCCATCATTGTGTCCTAAAGTTAATCTGTTTTGTGAAGTATATCCTCGGACTTGGGAACAAATCATCATGTGTACCTTTGAGTATTAAGGTCTTGATCCATTTCCTTGATGTCTACCGTTTGGAACAGGTAACACCACCACAATTGTTTTAACCAAGACGAAAACGGAAGAAAAAAAAAGCTTCTACAAATATCAAGTATTAATTTTCTCTCTTTACAGGATCTAATACTCTTGGAAATGTGTTTAAATTAATCTGATTTGTTTTCATTTATTGTCGATCCTTCATAAGAGGACTCGTGGATCCCCCGAGCCTAGCCGGCCATTTTGTTTACATTTTTCGGTCGCTCTAAAATACCATTAAAAGAATATTGAGTATAAACGTTTGGCTCAACTGATGATCTCAAACATGTCCCAACATTTTATTGCCTCAACTCCACATTCTGTAACTCATTTAGGTAGATGTCCCTCACTACACATACACTGGACTATGTGTAATGTTGCAGCTAATGTGTTATCAAGATATTGCACATTATAAGTTCATGTGTAGTCATTATTATATCAAACGGAGGAATTTTAAAGAGCTATTACACCACCTGTATCATTAGTTGTCGCCAGGTGAAGGAATGTTTAGGTAGATTATATTTTATTTACTGTAATTAAAGTTTCAATACCTAAGACGTTCCACTATAAGAGTCTTTCAACCTCAGGTAAGGTCTTAAGACTTTCTACTCTAGGTCTTACACCCTGGAGTAGCTGTATCGTCCACTTAGGTAATTTACTCCACAAGGAACTACAAGTTACACCTTGATGTAATACTTCATTTACTACCAAACTTTATAGGGAAATATTTTTTCACAAAGAATTTCAAGTTACAATTTCACATAATAAGTCACATTACAAACGTTCCTTCGGCTTACAGTTAAACTTTGCAATGTCAAGATATTTTTTTCACTGCAGAGGAAAGTATCCGTCATCATCATCATCACCACACACACACACACACACACACACACACACACACAGACACACGCGCGCAAAGACAAAACTCCTGTATCCAGATTCTCAAAAAGTTTATAAATTAAATTCTTCCCTAAAATTAAACAGACAATACATCTATTAATCATAGAGTATGTGAACAATATCGACGCCATATTGGTTACCATCTTTGAGTCATATAATTAGTTAGCTACATAATGTTAATTATTTAGTTAAATAGGAAAAAATAATCTACTAGCGTGTGTTGTGACCAAAATAAATCAACATTGTATTTACTTTCTCCTCCAGGGGGCACTAAGTCTAGAAAAATGACACAATTGACATCTACATAAAGTGACTGACCAAGGGTAGATATTAGCTACCTTTTGTGTTACTTTGAGGTCGTAAGAACACACAGAGCTGCTCTAAAGGATGTTTACCACAATACACCTCAACCAGTTTCTCATTCACAAAAGTCAAACAATAAATCTGGTTCAAAAGATACACAGTAAATTTTATTAGAATACAATAATCAATTACTGTATTATTGCATTGAGGCGAATAGTCTTATGGTGTTAAGATGTGTTCTTAAGCCACGAAGGTAAACAAAAGGTATTCAATATCTGCCTTGGTTGACGATGATCTGTAGACGTTAGCAAGTCCTCCTCCTCCTGCTCTCGAGTAAGGTAAAGAAGGCCTCACCTGACCAAAATTGTTAATTAAGATAGATTACATGAAGATTAACCCTCCCAGCTTATTTCAACTATTGATTAACCTAACGCTACATGGGAAGTTAAGTTAGGTTAGATTAAGTTAGGTTAGGTTAGGGTAGGGTAGGTCAGGTCAGGTCAGGTCAGGTCAGGTCAGGTCAGGTTAGGTCAGGTCAGGCAGTGCCAGTGTAGTTAATCTTGAGGTTAAATAAACTAGAGGCTAATCTTCACATGAGCCACTAAGACACTTTGACGGAGGCGGTTACGTACAACAGGAAAGCTCTGATAACATATAATGTACAGTATATACCGTTTAAGTTGCGTCAACAGCTCTATACACCACTTATTGACCTACTCATTCACTGCCGTAGAAATATTTACTTCTAACAGGTTTCTATATGGTTCCCAGTCATTATAATACGACCTTGTAAAATCAAATGATCTAAATTAAACTAAACTTATCCAAATTAAACTTATTAGCTAACAAATCCTTCTAAAACACGATATATGTAAATCAAAAGTTCTAAATTCAACTTAACTTATCGTAATATAACTATTATAACTAAACCATTTAAATTAAACCTAACCTAAACACCTCAAGTGCCACAAACAGAAGGAAAAAACACCTTTAATATTATCGTGTAAGAAGCCCCTGTAACCCACTAACTCAAGGTAATGCATCTATATCAATCTACCTGCGTCAGAAGCTCTATACGTGACTATGATCGTTACCCACTGCTGGAGAACATTTGTACTTCTATAATTACCCCTGGAGAAACAATGCACCAATTTACGATTTATTTATTTTATTTTTCATTTATTTTTATTCTTGGTCCATACTGTAAACACCGCCCGCTTGTGAGTCCCGTCAGCCATTTTGTTCTAACTTTCGGGGATTCTAAAATAAACTATAAATAAATAAATAAATAAATAAATAAAACAAGCATCTTTTGTTTTTCTAACCCATGAGCTGTGAGTCTTCATTATATACTTCAACATTACTGTAAACTAAGGCTAGAGAGGGTGTGTACAGTACTAGTGGAGCCAAGACGAGAAGGTATTTCAAATCCCTAAAGGGTTTTACAAGTGGAGAGTCTTACAAGTGGAGGGTCTTACAGGTGGAGGGTCTTACAGGTGGAGGGTCTTACAAGTGGATGGTCTTACAGGTGGAGGATTTTAATAAGGATAAATACAGCAAGTCTTACAGTTGAATCAGCCAAGTCGAGGAAAACTCTTAAGAGTCATGTAACTTCTACCTGATGTTACCTGTAATCAAGCGAAGGTATATGTAAGAAGAATATTATCTCGTTACTATCCATTCCTCTTCCACTATCCTGCGAGGTGGTGTATTAATAGGCACAGATACTCATGATAAAGAAGGAATAAAGAGAAAGACGCAAGATACCTATAAAATGAGACAGAATATACCTACACATGCGTAATCCTAACCCATCCCAACCCAACCCAACCCTATCCTACCCTCAGCTTCACCACAGTACACAAAGTCATTCTTGGTATCAGAGTGACGCATAAACACCCTGTATCGCCTGAGACACATTTGAATCGGATGGTTCGTTGGCGGTTTTATTTCTTCGGTATAAACCAGTGAAGCAATTAGTTCGTGGGAACAGCGAGTCAAAATACTTCACATCAGCTTCGTTTACGACCTCCAGCTGATATTTACTTCTGTTGTCTATATCAATCACATTTTATAATGAAAACAAAAATATGGTTGGTTACTTATAAATGAAAATAAATCATACTTAGATACTTAGGAGTGGAGAAATAAGATACTTAAGATACATAAAAATGAAAACACTCTTTGATACTTAAATTAGGACAAAATAAACGGACATAAAGATTTAACTATGAGCGGTGGATATTACGACATGTACCGGCTATCAATACAGAGGCGCTATTTAGCCGTGAAGTTCTCTCAGAAACCCAACAAGACAATATGTGGTCACGTAAAAATTTCAGGTTAATTTTTAACACCATCCGTCATTTTAAACCTTGGCACCTGTAGATTAAGAAAATATATGGTGATATGTTTTCTGGTGGGATAAAGGTCGTATTTGTCCAGAGAAGTAAGAGAGGAAAAAATCACTTGAGAGGCATGACGCACAGAGTGTCTAAGGTGATAAAAGATCATATACTACCATTTGGGTTTTCAAATTAAGTTCATTACATAAAATATCAAACTCATAAAGATTACAAAAGAACAGAATACCATGAGCTCTCTACAGCTATTGTCAGCTGTCAATATGCTGATGTACAGAAGCTACACAATGTTATTGGTGACTGTAATCCCAGGAAAATGATGCTCTTATAAACTTGGTAACTGGAGCTGCAATGCCAGAAAATGCCAAATATGACAATCTATGTGCATATGAAGTTGGAAGACAAAACTATGAAAATTTTGTCAAGGAACGTATTGTTGGTCCATTGGGCATCTGGGAAAAGCTGTCCAAGGTTAATCTACTGTCGTGGAAAGCAGCAAATAAGACTTCAACCATCAAATTGTTATCACAAGTTATAGAACTTAAGCAGGACATACAGTATATGCATCACAGAAGGGCAGCACTGTACATATCAAGTCACCAGACACTGATGTGTTTGGCATATTAAAGCAGCCTCAACTTGGAGAAAATACAAGTATGATAGCAGGAACTGGTGAGCGACGACACATTGGGCAGAGAGCCTTACAGGTTTCCATGCCTTCACAGGATCTGACTGCATTGGAAAATTTGTTGGCAAAGGAAAGAAAGCATGTTGGAGCACTTTGATGAAATCTAACACAAAAGTCCTTGATGCATTCAAGATGCTGAGTAGACCAAATGCCCTCCAGCAGACATGTACAGTATATTGGTCTAGAGGAATTTGTATTTAAGCTCTACTGTCCACGAATGACTTTCACTAAACTGTCAAAACTTAGATGGCATCTCTTCAAGATAACGCAGGCAGAAGCTGGAGAACTACCAGCGACTGCAGCAACTCTAAAGTATCATATATTGAGAGGAAGGTATCAAGCTCTTCTGTGGTCTTGTGATGTAGACAGTGAAATGCTTTCACAATTAGAGCATGGCTGGAAGATTGACACTGACTGTTTCATACTAGTAATATCAGACCAACCACCAGCTCCAGAAGCAATCACAGAACTTGTTGAATGTGGATGTGGCGTCAGGAAATGTGGATCATTGTCATGTTCATACAGAAAGAATCAGAAAGAATAGCATGACATGCACCGAGATGTGTAACTGTCAAGCAGATGATGAGAAATGCCTAAACAAGGTGAAGGAATCTGTTGCACACAGAAGACTCTGATGACGAGGACTGAAGCAATGTCGTAAATAATAACTTGTGACTTGTATACACATGATGTATAACACTACAAACTTTTAATAAATATAAAACGGTGGTTCTAAGCTTTTCAGATAATGGTAATAAGTATATGTTTAATTTCCAGTATTTGTCTTTAGCAATTAATTTTACTGACTGCAATCTCTTCTTTGCCAGACACAGGATGGCATATATGAGCAGCCATGTTTGTAACACACTTAAGATATTATAACAGCATTCATAATATATTACGTTAAATTGTAATGATATAATACTACATGTTCATAGGTTATTAGTCATGTTTTAAGTTACTTAGGAGTTAATGGTAATACGCCTGTGGTTCATTACTCCGCTCTTTGATAAAACTTCTTTAATGGCATAAAACTTATAATAAACCGTTCAGAAAAAATTACACCACAGTTCCTTAATATAGTTTATAAGGATTATTACGATGTATGGTGTCAAAAATTAACATGAAATTTTTACGGGATTACTTAAGCTCCTACACTAAAACCTGCCGACCTAACCTAACCTTTTTTACCCACCTCCACCTACTTACCTAACCTGACATAATCTAACCAAACCTGACATAATCTAGCCTAACCTGACATTATCTAACCTAACCTGATATAATCTAACCTAACCTGACATAATCTAACCTAACCTGACGTAATCTAACCTAACCTGACGTAATCTAACCTAACCTGACATAATCTAACCTAACCTGACATAATCTAACCTAACCTGACATAATCTAACCTAACCTGACATAATCTAACCTAACCTGACATAATCTAACCTAACCTGACATAATCTAACCTAACCTGACGTAATCTAACCTAACCTGACATAATCGAACCTAACCTGACATAATCGAACCTAACCTCCCCGTCTGACATAAGCTAACCTAATCAAACCTAACTTCCCCACCTACCGACCGTAACCTATCTACTTATTACCTACCTAACCTAACTTTCCCACCTACCGACCGTAACCTATCTACTTATTACTTGCCTAACCTAACTTAACCCAACCTGACGTAATCTAACCTAACCTATTGAAACTTAACTTAACCACCTACCTCATCTAACACCACTTTGTAATCTCTTTGCACTACCGCTCACAAGATGAGTATGGGGGCACAATAAACTAGCCTCTAACTGGCAAAATTAACAAAACTAACCTAACTTAACCCAACCTGACTTTACCTAACCTGATCTGATCTATCCAACTTAAACACCTTAGAATATATAATAAAGCCGCTAGGTTAATTTAGGTTAAATATGGTTGATTCATATTTCGTTTTGACAGAAATTCCTGGCAAAATAACGTATCTATATTGAGAACCACCGCCATGTTGGTTCCACGTTAACAAGACACGGATACACTACAGAATAACCAGCGTTCGTTTAACCTCAATTACTACAGTTTACTTTATAATCTTACTTCACAATCTTCACTACATCTCACTTCACAATCTTCACTACATCTCACTCCACAATCTTCACTACATCTCACTTCACAATCTTCACTACATCTCACTTCACAATCTTCACTACATCTCACTTCACAATCTTCACTACATCTCACTTCACAATCTTCACTACATCTCACTTCACAATCTTTACCACATCTTACTTCACAATCTTTACCACTTCTTACTTCACAGTCTTCACTACATCTCACTTCACAATCTTCACTACATCTCACTTCACAATCTTCACTGCATCTCCCTTCACAATCTTCACTACATCTCACTTCACAATCTTCACTACATCTAACTTCACAATCTTTACATCTTACTTCATAATCTTCACTACATCTCACTTCACAATCTTCACTACATCTCACTTCACAATCTTCACTACATCTCACTTCATAATCTTCACCACATTTCACTTCACAATCTTCACTACATCTCACTTCACAATCTTCACTACATCTCACTTCACAATCTTCACTACATCTCACTTCACAATCTTTACTACATCTCACTTCACAATCTTCACTACATCTCACTCCACAATCTTCACTACATCTCACTTCACAATCTTCACTACATCTCACTTCACAATCTTCACGACATCTCACTTCATAATCTTCACTACATCTCACTTCACAATCTTCACTACATCTCACTTCACAATCTTCACTACATCTCACTTCACAATCTTCACTACATCCCACTTCACAATCTTCACTACATCTCACTTCACAATCTTCACTACATCTCACTTCACAATCTTCACTACATCTCACTTCACAATCTTCACCACATCTCACTTCACAATCTTCACTACATCTCACTTCACAATCTTCACCACATCTCACTTCACAGTCTTCACTACATCTCACTTCACAATCTTCACTACATCTCACTTCACAATCTTCACTACATCTCACTTCACAATCTTCACTACATCTCACTTCACAATCTTCACTACATCTCACTTCACAATCTTCACTATATCTCACTTCACAATCTTCACTACATGTCACTTCACAATCTTCACTACATGTCACTTCACAATCTTCACTACATCTCACTTCACAATCTTCACTACATATCACTTAACAATCTTCACCACATCTCACTTCACAATCTTCACTACATCTCACCTCACAATCTTCACTACACCTCACTTCACAATCTTCACTACATCTCACTTCACAATCTTCACTAACACCATCCTTCATCACTACATATAACAACATCCATCATCACTACTTATAACTCCATCCATCATCATCACTACATATAACACTATCCATCATCACTACATATAACACGATCCATCATCACTACATATAACACCATCCACCATCACTACATATAGAACCATCCATCACGACATATAACACCATTCAACATCACTACATATAACACCAACCATCATCACTACATATAATATCATCCATCATCACTACATATAACTCCATCCATCATCACTACATATAACTCCATCCATCATCACTACATATGACACCATCCAGCATCACTACATATAACACCACCCATCATCACTACATATAACATCATGCATCATCAGTACATATAACACCATCCATCAACACTACATATAAAACCAACCTATCATCACTACATATAATATCATCCATCATCACTACATATAACACCATCCAACATCACTACATATAACACCACCCATCATCACTACATATTACATCATCCATCACTACATATAACTCTATCCATCATCACTACATATAACACCATCCAGCATCACTACATATAACACCAACCATCATCACTACATATAACATCATGCATCATCACTACATATAACACCATCCATCATCACTACATATAAAACCATCCTATCATCACTACATATAACATCATGCATCATCACTACATATAACACCATCCATCACTACATATAGAACCATCCTATCATCACTACATATAATATCATCCATCATCACTACATATAACACCATTCAACATCACTACATATAACACCACCCATCATCACTACATATAACATCATCCATCATCACTACATATAACTCTATCCATCATCACTACATATAACACCATCCAGCATCACTACATATAACACCAACCATCATCACTACATATATCATCATGCATCATCACTATATATAACACCATCCATCATCACTACATATATTACCCTCCTATCATCACTACATATAACACCATCCATCATTACTACATATAACGCCACCCTTCATCACTACATATAACACCATCCATCATCACTACATATTATAACACCATCCATCATCTATACAAACACCAGTCCTCAATACTATAGTGATAAACAGAGCTTCATTTTGTTGTCAATTTCTTTAAATTCCAACCTTATTAAACCGTAATTCTTTCTGTATGGTCAAATTTTGATTTGACCTCAGTGAGAGAGCTGTTAGTGTCAGTACATCACAATGGTGTTCCGACGCACTGTATCGAAGGTGTCTGAGGTGGAGGTGAAGGCTTGCAAGGATTTCGTTGTAGACTTCGACACCAGCTTTGTGGTGGTTGCAACAAACATCTACCCTGGTGTGGCCCCTAAGCAGATTCGACCATTGTTTGAGGAATGTGGACAGATCGACCTATTTGTGATGCCCGCAAAAGACAACAAAAATGAACACTATGGCTTCGCATACATCCGATACTTTGACGAAGCCTCCTGTGATAAGGCTGTTGGACGATTGGATGGTGACAGCATTGGCCGCAGCCGAAAATCAACTAACAAACTGGAAGTTAACTACTACAGTGCCCATGGTACCTTGAACAACCTTGACCGCCAAGCTGCTGAGTTCATTGTTCTATCCAATGTTGCCGACCAACAACCCGCCTCTATCCTTAAGAAGACCAACGTACGCACTACCGTTGCCAAGTCAGTTACCTTCAATTATGACAATTTGGGCGACATCAGGGAGCGCGAAACTTCCACAGCTACTTACACTCTGTCTGTACCTCCCAACCAATGAATCTAACTCAACTGCTGCCATCGAATAAGAAAATGTCACCAATAGTTGTACCTCTGGGAACCTGGAGGGAGGCACCAACCCTGATGAAGGCTCAGTAATATCTACCATGTTATTTAAACACTTATAACACATATAACATCATCCATCATCACTACATATAACACCATCCATCATCACTACATATAACACCATCTATCATCACTACATATAACATCATCCATCATCACTACAGATCGGTAGAGTAGTTTTCGAGATTCTCGTGCGGACACACAAGCAAACACACACACACACACACAAACAGACATACTTCTTTGTTTTATATCGATAGAAGATAGATCATCACTACATATAACACCGCCCATCATCACTACATATAACATCATCCATCATCACTACATATAACACCACCCATCATCACTACATATAACATCATCCATCATCACTACATATAACATCATCCATCATCACTACATATAACACCATCCATCATCACTACATATAACATCATCCATCATCACTACATATAACACCATCCATCATCACTACATATAACATCATCCATCATCACTACATATAACACCAGCCATCATCACTACATATATAACATCATCCATCATCACTACATATAACACCATCCATCATCACTACAGATCGGTATAGTAGTTTCCGAGATTCTCGTGCGGACACACACAAACAAAAATACATACTTCTTTGTTTTATATATATAGATACAAGAAACAAAAATCTTTAATTATTTATTAATTGTAAGTTTTAAGGTTTTCCTGGAACCATTGGCAGGAAATAAGGACACTTGAACCTTGAAAACTTACTGTCGTCATAATTATTTATAATAAACCTGTCGATGTTTATTTCCGGGTTAAAGTAAAAGCAAGGTTTTGTCTGGACTATTAGCATATAGACAGTTGCTGGTTGACGATACCGAAGACCTATACAGGTGTGTGGTGCTTGTGCTTGGTGATGCTTCGTTTATGAGAGATAATCCCAGGAGTGAACTTTGTTCTGAAAGGACAAACAAAAAAAGTCATTAGTTATCGTTGTCTCGGAAGTGTTTATATGTCGGTCACTCTTGTGTTGTCGATGTGTCCACCCCACAGAGTTATTGCGTGAAGTGACACATTAGACTTCAATTAAAGATCCTCTCCTCTCCATATGGAAGCTGTTCACACCTCTTGACAGTATTTGGTCTGACATTTAGTTATAAAGGTCGTTTTTTGTCTAGTTCATCTTCCTATGAAAATTAACAATTCATATCACGTTTTAGAGTTGTATGTTCTTCAAGCCAATTAACACAGTACAGGTAACACCAGAGTCAGGCAGGTACAGTGTTAAGCGTCGTGGTCTACTGCTGTCTTACTGAGTAACGATGATGAAGTAAAGTGGGAAATGACTTTGCCATGAGAGAGGAGAGGAAAGAGAGAAGGAAAGAATAGAAACGGGAAGTAAAGTAGTAGGGAGTAATAGCAGGTGGGCTGTCCACCTAGCTGAGTCGAGGTGATTGGTTGGGGTGGTGGCCATACACAGCACGCTCCTGCTCGCTCAAGGGAGGCTGGGGTGGGGGGAGCTAAGCTAGTTAGGCATTCAGTACTGTATTGTGTGTTAATTTATGTAAGTTAAATGGTGGTGTTATTTTTTCATGTATTGTATAAAGTGAGTCTCTTTTTTATATAATAACTCACCTGAAGTGTCGCCCCAGGAAAAGGTAACAGAGACCTTAATGACACAGGTAGATTGTCACTCCCCTCGCCGCCCAGCGTATCCCACCTGAAGATTAACCATCCCGGCGATACCTGGGGGGGGGCTTAAGTATAATATATACTCTTATATAATAATGTTGATGCTATAATACACTGGCAGTCATAGTACAGTACATGTGTTGCCTTTATTGAGTTGAGTTTTGTATTTTTAGAAAAAGAGAGAGAAATCTGAGCAACATAATATGGAGACAGAGAGAGAGAGAGAGAGAGAGAGAGTGTATTACATTGCCACACCTGATTCCTTCCTGGTGTATATTTTTACCACCTCTGGTACAACTGTGTCTCTTGCCGATCTATTTTGCACTGTCGCTTCCTGCCTTTCATCTTCCACCTTTCATCTTCTCCTTCATCTTCTTCTCCCCATCGTCTTTCTCCTCCATCTTACCCCTTCATCTTCCCTCCCTTCTTCCTCCCTTCCATCTCCCCCATTCATTTCTTCCCCCTTCATCTTCCTTTCCCCTTTATTTTACCCCTCCATCTTCCCTCCTTTTACCTTCCTCCTTCGGTCTTCTCCTTTCTTTTCCACCAATCTCCTTACCTTCCACTGCTGTCTTAGTCCATTACTGTTTTAAGAAATTTAGTTTTTTCAAGGATTTCGATATTTCATTCACTTACAATTCTTTTTGTTTTAATTTCATTTTCTCACTCTTGATTCAAGTGATTCAAGAGATGCAGATAATTTGAAATATCCAGCCCTTATAATGTCTTTAGTGCCTCTTAAACTTGGGTAAATATTATTCCATTAAGTTTATAAACAAATACACGACTCAGACACGTTGGTATTATAATCACAAAGCAAAGATATCGAGAAGTTGTGACGCTTCATCTGTACAACCAGTTGAGAATAAACTTTCCTTCTCTAAAAGTTACAAGAAATGAGGGAGAGTTTCTCGCCAGGGGGCGCAGCGCTGTGAGAGAAGAATTAAATAAGCCTGATTAGCTAAGAAGACGACCAGGGGTAAGAAATGGTCCGTCTTGAGGATGTGGTTCAGGAGGTGAGGTGAAGATATAAACCTCGAAGACGTCATAAAACACAGAGATGACACTATTTCTAACCTTCCCAAGTCTCTGGTGGGTGGCAGGTGATCACCAACATGAAATACACCAACATGAAATACACCAACATGAAATACACCAACATGAAATGCGCCAAAATGAAATAGAAGATGCCAAGTGAGGTTGATTATGACTCAGACAGTAACCATAGCAGGACCTAAAAACAGCCAAGACTGTTCTAAAATGAGAACTTAAATTATAATTTCTGCCCAAGAGTGCGAGTGAGTGAACTTTAATTTCCATTATAGTACAGTATAAAACTTTAATGAGTTTATCTTCAACGTGATCTTAAATTTTAGTGGGTGAATTTTTTCATTGGATAATTAAGTCTTTGAGAATAACATTTTAAGGCGGCCATTTAGTGTCATCATGCTGTAAGATGTAGATACGCTCCAAAAAGTATGTTTACGATTTTGTGTTAGACGATATGACACAACAGACAAAGGATTTTGACGACCCTACCGAGACAACAGGAGTCACAGTGTTCATTTTGAAATTCATCGGTCTCCTCCATAAAGGCACTTTTGGAGTGTTTGTTTACAACTCCTAGTGGTTAATGTGATGCAGCAGTGTACAGCTCATAGTCCATAAGGTGTTTCTTAGGCCAGACCCTTGAGAGTACAGTGGGTGGTTACACTACTCACCTGCCTTACACTCTCCCTGATGCTTTTGTTAGATGTTGAAACAGGAACTGTGGATCAACCTGTACAGCTTCTCCTTTTACTTTCACACAAACAATAGATTTAACATGTTGCCTAAGTACTTTGATGAAACAATAAGCACAAATGTGTTATCGTCATGATCCGCCTTATGTGATTATATTGCCAGTTGATGTGGGCCCGACCTTGTTTTGACACACTGACTGGCCTCGTGTTAATTTATTCTCACTTAACATACTTTTTTCGTACCTGAACTCCTCGACCGAACGCTCTTAAAGTTTGTAGAGAAGTTGAAACAGGTCTTATTGATATTCGTGTAGGCAGATTGATAGAGGTCCCAGCAATAAGAGAGTACAGCCGGGTCCTGCTGGAGACACTGAACACATTTCAGTTATTACATCTGGAAATACACGATCACTCACCAAAGAAAACGAAGACAATTTTACCAACTAATATGGTCGAGGTTCTGTAGATATGGGCCACAGCTCACGTACGGTCGCTATCTGATCTTCTCGACCAGTGTAACAAGAAAGATCTTTACAAACACTATAATATGTAGTCAACGTGCAGTGACTCAGTAATAACTTATTGCTCCTTTGATTCAAGTGTTCGACAACAAGCCGAATATGTTCCCTCTGTTCCTTTGACTATCTTGTGTGTACGATCTTGTGGACTGGGGCGTGATCACGATCAATGGTTGTCCCACTCACTCACTCACTAGGTTTCCTGCCATCTCTTACCCATGAAATTAGATTAAATCTGCCCTGTCGTATCCTCTTTACCTATCCTATCCCCCCTTGTCTCTATTAACCTTAATATATCATCACTCTCTCTCCCCTACTCTCCTTCCCTGCTTCCTCTACCACTATCTCCACCTCCTCTTTCCTTCCCCTTCCACAATTATTATATCCTCATATCTATGTCTGTCATTCTCTTTATCTGTTCCTACTTCTTTCACTATATCTCTCTATCCCCTCAGCCTAAATCACAATGGCTACAAGAACGAGAGCTTGTGTTGGTAAAAGAGGAATTTTTGAACACCATGACAAATGTATATTTTTTGATGACTTAGGGAGAACGTGTGGCGTGATTAGTGTAGAAGAGGAGATTGTCACACCCTTCTACCCAGTTTTGTTAGTCTCTTATGCCCCACCCTGCCAGTCCTCATACCCTACCCTTCTAGTTCCTCATACCCTACCCTGTTAGTCCCTCATACCCTACCCTGTTAATCCCTCATACCCTACCATTCCAGTCCCTCATATTCCACCCTACCAGATCCTCATACCTCACCCTTCCAGCCTGTCTTTGTGTCCCAACCAAATTAAGTTCTGTAAAAATCTACCTGATGTCTTTCGCCTTCCCTTACCATCATCTCCCAATTGGTTGTCTTGTAAATAGTAGATCGATGCCCTGGAGTCTCTGGTAGTTTCAATAAGTCTGGAGCCCAACTCATTAAGGAACTTCAGGGTGCTGTCATGCTGGGGAGGGAGGGAGAGGGAGCTGCATTATGCTGTCATGCAGGGGAGGGAGGGAGAGGGAGCTGCATTATGCTGTCATGCTGGGGAGGGAGGGAGAGGGAGCTGCATAATGTTGTCATGCTGGGGAGGGAGGGAGAGGGAGCTGCATTATACTGTCATGCTGAGGAGGGAGTTAGGGAGAGGGAGCTGCATTATGCTGTCATGCTGGGGAGGGAGGGAGGGAGAGGGAGCTGCATTATGCTGTCATGCTGGGGAGAGAAGGAGAGGGAGCTGCATTATGCTGTCACTGGGGAGAGAGGGAGGGGCTGCATTATGCATGCTGGGGGGGATGGAGAGGGGATGTGCTGTCATGCTGGGGATAGAGAGGGAGCTGCATTATGCTGTCATGCTGGGGAGGGAGGGAGAGGGAGCTGCATTATGATGTCATGCTGGGAAGGGAGGGAGAGGAAGCTGCATTATGCTGTCATGCTCGGGAAGGAGGGAGAGGGAACTGCATTATGCTGTCAAGCTGGGGATGGAGGGAGAGGGAGCTGCATTATGCTGTCATGCTGGGGAGAGAGGGAGAGGGAGCTGCATTATGCTGTCATGCTGGGGAGGGATGGAGAGGGAGCTGCATTATGCTGTCATGCTGGGGAGGGAGGGAGAGGGAGCTGAGGAGGAGGGAGGGAGAGGGCGCTGCATTATGCTGTCATGCTGGGAAGGGAGGGAGAGGGAGCTGCATTATGCTGTCATGCTCGGGAAGGAGGGAGAGGGAACTGCATTATGCTGTCAAGCTGGGGATGGAGGGAGAGGGAGCTTCATTATGCTGTCATGCTGGGGAGAGAGGGAGAGGGAGCTGCATTATGCTGTCATGCTGGGGAGGGATGGAGAGGGAGCTGCATTATGCTGTCATGCTGGGGAGGGCGGGAGAGGGAGCTGCATTATGCTGTCATGCTGGGGGAGGGAGGGAGGGAGAGGGAGCTGCATTATGCTGTCATGCTGGGAAGGTAGGGAGAGGGAGCTGCATTATGCTGTCATGCTGGGGAGGGAGGGAGAGGGAGCTGCATTATGTTGACATGCTGGGGAGGGAGGGAGAGGGAGCTGCATAATGTTGTCATGCTGGGTAGGGAGTGAGAGGGAGCTGCATTATCCTGTCATGCTGGGGAGAGAGGGAGAGGGAGTTGCATTATGTTGTCATGCTGGGGAGGGAGGTAGAGGGAGCTGCATTATGCTGTCATGTCGGGGAGGGAGGGAGAGGAGGTCGCATTATGCTGCATGCTGCATTAATATGATGCAGCATAACTCCAGCAGTCTCACTACAGCTTTGTATGTTTACTGTATGTTTACAGTCGAATGAAAACCTGAGAGACTACTCAATATAAGTCCTTTCATTATCATTGTCACGGACACGGACACAAGAATTCAATGGATCTAAGTAACGAAAATAAGGAATAATTTAAGTTGTTGTCAAAGACTTTCATATGATTATTGTTTATAACTGAAGGTCTTGGAACTATTTTATCACAACAAAGAAATATAATGCAGTAAAACATGGACAGTGACGAAGTACAATAAAGAACAAACACAAACTGTGACATAGAGAACATCCAAGATACAGGAAGACAAACAATAGTAAAATGACAAGGACAGTCATGAGGACACTGAAGGTGAAACTAACAAAAGATACCTGGAGGAGTTGTTATAAATATTGATTTATGTTTTTAACTTTTTGTACTTTTTTGAAGATTTTGTTTTCTCCATAATACAAAAATATCGGTTAATATTCGTTTTTATTCCAATAGGTATTTGGCATTTTTTTACCATTATCACTAGGATTATTTTCAGGTTAGGTCAGGTGAGGTCAGGTAAGGTAGGTTAAAGAATACCAAAATAAAAAAAAAAAAATATCTACCAATTGGGGAAATTGGGATGAAAATTTTTTTTTACCCAATTTTCTCCAAGAGGTGTAAGATGATCTTGCAGCTTCATACAAGTTCACTAAACAACAATAATAATCCAAGAGTTAGTAAGGCATCACCTGGTCATGTTAAGCCCACCTGGTGAAGATAAACATGTTGGTAATGTTTGTATCGTGACTGAACCACCTCACACGGCAGCCCTGAGGCTTTAGGCCACTGACTTAAGTGCTTACATTATACAAAATAACGCTCTGTAATGGCCGATGATGCTGTTTTGGTTGTCTAATTGTAGTTTCCAACACGGTAATTACAGCAGGTATCTTTTATTATCCTGCCATTAAAATAATTAAGTGAATTTATAGACTTACGTAACATCATGAAAGTATAAACCGATGAATTAAAATTAAATAATTATCTTATAAAACAACTAATCTATTTAATTTTCCTTTGAGAGTTAAAGGGATAAAATACACACTAACTGGAGTCTAACTAACCTGGTGTGACTCCTCTCCGCCCCACCCAACACATAATCATCCACTCCAGGTAACCTTACACCGCCTAATGGAGCCAAACCTAATAGAATCACACCGAACTTATCCAAATAAACTTTTCAGTGGGTAACCTTGACTCTACCACACCTTGGCTTTAGACGCTAGTATAAGTCTGGCTGGAGGGACCGTAGTCATTATAAGGGAAGCTTTTTAATAATAGCCATTACCTGCCTCCCGTTAACACTAATGAAATGTTCCTAAAATTAAACAAACTACAATTAAATCCAAATCCTTTTGAATATTTACATAATTTACTGGAGTGTTTCATTATGTTAGTGTGGGGGGCGTTTGTTGTGGCCGGGACTCCTCTTCAGATAATATAAATACAGATAATGTTGTTTTAATAAGTAATCTCTTAATGAAAATGTAGAGAAAATTGGTCAACAAATCTTAACAGTTATCCTGATTTCTTAAAGAACAATAGAGGAATAAGAAGAGGAGGAGGAGGGAAAGAAAAGAAAGCATAAAGAAAACAATATAACAAAGATGAACAACAGAGAAAAAATGAAGAGTAAGATGAAAGAAACTTAGACTGATCAAAAAGACGTATAACAATCTGATTAAAACTAATCACTATATTAGATCAGATCAGATCAGATCAAGGTTAGGTTAGTTTTGGTTAGATAAGGTCAGGTTAGGCTAGGCTAGGCTAGGCTAGGCTAGGCTAGACTTGTTTTACACAAGGTTAGGTTAGGTTAGGTTAGGTCAGGTTAGACTAGGCTAGCCTAGGCCAAGGTGGGTGGAGCTTTGCTGACGTCAGCAGGCAGACTTCCTCGCCTACCTCTCACCTCTTATAAACAGAACATTTTATGGTTCTATATACTGTACTTTGTTATCTCAGTATCTCACATAGAAAATAATACTAATAGAGAGTTTAATCTTGCATATAACTTTAGCTAAGGACACCAGTCAGTGTGGTGGGTGATACACAGAAGGAAAGGTTAAAAGAAAAACAATGTATTTCAGTTATAGTCTTGTATTTAAATAACTGCAGCTTAAGATAGGGTAATGATGACTATATATACAGTTGCCTACAGGAGTTCTTTTCCTCCCTGTTTGTCCATTATACTAATAATGTAGACATGAGGTGACAGGAGTTATGACTTCATATGATAAGTGTTACAGCCACTGACAACAGATTATCAGATTATGGGTGGTGGGGGGGGGCAGTTAGAGCAGGTGATCACAGGTGCTGCCTTTGCCTCCAGGTGTGAGTGATGTGACAGGAATTATGACCTCACAAGACAAGTGTTACCTTCACTGACACTTGTTTCATCAAAAGATTAAACACGTAGACGTTTACAGTCATCCATAGACTCACATTTATGGTACAACAGTTGCAGAAGTGCATGCAACACACCTGGTTCCACATTGAGCTGAGAATCCAACGATGCAGTGTACTGATAGATGGGAAACGAAATTGACTTCTATCAGGCAAGTAGTGATAAGCTTTCGGGCTTAAGCTGCGAAAGGTCAGTACTCGACTGATATCCTCCTCAGACCAGTATATTACAGGGACACCAGTTGAGAACAAAATCACTTGGGAAGAGAAAAAAAACTACTAAAAACATCATTAGTCGCAGCAGTAGCCTTGATAAAAGTATTTTCTCTTTGGTCTTGCAAATAAATCCTCTCCTTCTCCCATCCTTTTTTTTTTCTCAGTGAGAGGAACATCTCTCTCCCTCCTTACATCATCCAGTTCACGTTGTAAATCCACAGTGATCAGAACTGGTCTCTCTTCCTCTGACTTGTCTGCTACTATTAATGTTCCTATGTCCAATAGGGCACAGAGAGAGAGAGAGAGAGAGAGAGAGAGAGAGAGAGAGAGAGAATTGTAACTATGTACAATTGCCTACAGGATAACCTTTCCTCCCTGTTGTGCTCATTATATTAATAATGTAGACATTAGGTGAGGTTCTTAGATTAGACTTTTTGTGCAAGAGATAGGAAACGTAGGACTTAGGTGTGTTCTCCTGTGGCTGGGATAGGGCATAAGAACATAAGAACATAAGAATGGAGGAAACTGCAGCGGGCCTATTGGCCCATACTGGGCAGTCCCGTTTACACCCAACCCCTATTGCTCATATGAGCATCCAACCTATGTTTGAAGCAATTCAGCGTATTCGAGTTAATGATGATATTTGGTAACTTGTTCCATTCATCCACTACTCTGTTTCCAAACCAGTGTTTACCTATTTCACGCCTAAATCTAAATTTGTCTAATTTAAAACCATTGTTACGAGTTCGCTCCTGGTTGGATAATTTGAGTACCTTTGTAATGTCCCCTTTGTTTAGCCCTGTCTTCCACTTATACACCTCTATCAGGTCGCCCCTCGCTCTACGTCTCTCGAGGGAGTGCAAATTAAGATGCTTTAACCTGTCTCTATACTCAAGGTTCCTAATGCCCGGGATTAGTCTTGTCATTCTCCTCTGAATTCTTTCCAAGGATTCTATATCCATTCTGTAATACGGTGACCAGAACTGAACTGCGTAATCCAGGTGTGGTCTCACAAGAGCAAGATACAGTTTTAGGATGACCTCGCTAGTCTTGTAACTAACACTCCTTTGTATGAACCCAAGTACTTTATTAGCCTTGTTACGAGCAAAAACACATTGTTTACTTGGCTTAAGGTTCCTACTTATCATTACTCCTAAATCTCTCTCGCAGTCGGATTTCTCTATGGCATCGTTGTTCATCTGGTATCTGGTTTCCCTGTTTACATCTCCTATACTGAGTACTTTACATTTGTCGACATTGAATTTCATCTGCCATTTTTCAGACCATTCGAAAAATTTGTTTAGATCTTCCTGTAGTTTTGCCCAGTCCTCGTCAGATTTGATAACACGTCCTATTTTAGTGTCATCAGCAAATTTACTTATGTTGCTGTCTATGCCGATATCTATGTCGTTTATGTATATAATAAACAATAATGGTCCAAGTACTGAGCCTTGGGGAACTCCACTTGTGACGTTGCTCCAATGGGACTTAGTGCCGTTAATGCTCACTCGCTGTTTCCTGTCCTGTAACCACGCCCTAATCCATTTAAGGATGTTACCTTTGATGCCATGAGCTTCTACCTTTCTAATTAGTCTTTCGTGGGGGACTCTGTCGAAGGCTTTGCTAAAGTCGAGATATACCACATCATAATTGTGCCCCTCGTCCACCGATTCGAAAACTGATGAAAAGAATGTTAATAGATTAGTTAGGCAAGAACGTCCGCTTGTGAAGCCATGCTGGGAATCATTGATCAATCGGTGCTTCTCCAGGTGATTTCGAATAGAGTTTGAAATGATTGCTTCCAGTAATTTGCCTACTATTGATGTTAGACTGATTGGGCGGTAGTTAGAGGATAGTGATCTATCCCCCTTCTTGAAAATCGGTATTACATTCGCTATCCTCCAGGATTCTGGTACTACACCTGTTTTTAAGGACATGTTAAACAACTTTGCTAAGGGCATACTAAGCTCTTCCTTACATTCCTTTAATACTCTGGCAAATATCTCATCGGGACCAGGTGACTTATTAGGCTTTAGTTTGTCTATTTGCTTACTAACATCGTTACTAGTCACTACTATCTCACTTAATTTGTTTTCTTCACTATCTCTGAATAGAGTCGGTGCCTCGGGTATCATGTTTAGATTTTCGGTGGTGAAAACTGTTGAAAAATATTTATTCAAATTATTGCTCATTTCTCCGTCGTTATCAGTGAGCTCGCCGGAGTCTGACCGTATTGGTCCAATCTTTTCTCGTGTTTTAGTTTGATACATTTGGTAGAATCCTTTGGGGTTTGTCTTCGCCTCCCTTGCTATCCTTACCTCATTATTCCTCTTTGCTTTCCTTATCTCGGTTTTAACTCTACTCGCCAATACCCTATAATAGTCCCGGAGGTGAATTTCGCCACGATTTATCCTTCTACCTATAGCCTTCCTTTGGCCAATGATGTTCTATAAAAATAATTATTTATCCATTTAGGGTCATTGTTGTCTGATCTGAGTTTTTTGTATGGTATGTTCTGCCTTTGTGCATTAAGTAACTCACTATTTAAATTATCGTGGAACTCGGCAATCTCAGATCTCGTTATCAGGTCGGTGTCATCTGTCAGGTTCACGGCCAAGCGCGACACCCCCTCTCTCAGCTGCCTCTTTAAACTGTCAAAGTTTGCCCTTCTGAAATCTGGTACTTTAGTGGAATTTTCCTTACGTCTGCCCTGAAAATCTAACTGGAATCGAATTTCTTTGTGATCGCTGTTTGCAAGTTCGTTCCCTACCTCGACATTGCTAATGAGGTTTTCTCTGTTCGTCAGAACTAAATCCAGTATATTATTACCCCGTGTGGGTTCGGTTATATGTTGACTTAGGAAACAGTCCTGGATCGTCTCGAGAAAATCCTCTGATTCTGAGTTACCCGTAAGGACAGTCCAATCTATTTGGCCAAGGTTAAAGTCGCCTACTATACAGACTTTGTTGTGTATGGAAGCCCTGCGCATTTCATCCCAGATAAGTCGCTCATTGACGCTATCAAGATTGGGGGTCTATATATTACCCCTGTGATTAATTTTTCCCGACCGTCGCTTAATTCTATCCAAATTGTTTCTGTATTCCTCTCAGTTTTTATTTCCTTATTTATTTCACACTTCAGATTATCCCTAACATAGATTGCTACTCCGCCTCCTTTCCTGGTCTGCCTATCGGTATGGAACAGTTTGTAACCCGCAATTTGGTATTCGACTGGTAATTCACGTGTGTCTAGGTTGATCCATGTTTCAGTGAATGCAATTATATCGATTTCTTCGGTACATACCAAGGCCTTAATATCATCCATTTTGTTTCTCATACTTCTACTGTTCGCGTAGTATACATTTAAGTTAGTCGTGTTCTGAGTCCTTCCCTTACCGCGGTTAGTTTTAAACTCCCTGTCTAATTTAGTTTTGTCATCATTCCTAACACTATTTCCCTGTAATCTTTCGCCTTGTTTACCCGCTCCCACTGCAGTCTCCTCCACCCCCGTGCTCCTATGTTCTCTTAGCAGTTTAAAGACTTCGATATCTTTTGAACTGCCCCCTCTAGAGCCCCAGCCAGGGTTGCTACTCCATCCCTAGACAGGTGCACCCCATCCCTAGCATAAAGGTCCCTTCTGCCATAGAAGTTGTCCCAGTTGTCAATGAATGGGACTGATATTGACTTGCAATATCTGTCAAGACGGTCGTTAACACCAACTGCCCTTGACAACCATTCACTGCCAACTCTCCTTCTAGGCAGGACACGGCATATGATAGGGATCCCTCCCTTAGTCCTAATACGATCTATGGCTGCCTTGAACTTATCAAGAAGTTCCTCGCTCCTACACCGGCCAATATCATTGCCTCCTGCACTGAGGCAGATAATGGGTTTGTTCCCATTACCAGACAAGATATTGTCCATCCTGTCAATTATATCCCCCACCCCAGCCCCTGGCAAACACACCCTCATCCTATTTTTGTTTTTACCACAAAAGGCCCTGTCCATGTACCTTACCTGTGAGTCACCAACAATTAAAGTTTTTATACCTTCCTTGTCATCCCTGCCCCTGACTGTACTAACGTCCAATTCGTCTATCAAGGGACTGAGCGGGTTGGTACACTTAGCTGTTGTTGTCGTTGTTGTCGTATCCTTTGAGTGCTTCTTGACCACCAGCTTGGTCCTCCCACTACTCACTGAGAGGATAGATAGAGTCTTGTCAGGGGAAGTACCAATCCGGTAGTGTGTCTTAGAGTAGGAGGCAACGACATAGGAAAGGTTAGGAGTGAGGAACTTTTCAGCAGGTATAGGGAGGCATTAGGGAAGATTAGTGATAGGGTAGGGAACCCAATAGTATGTGGTGTCTCGTCTAGAAGAGGAGTTGGCGGTGAAAGGCTGTCCAAGGCAATTGCTATAAATTGCCGACTGGAATAAAAAAAACATTGTGTAAGCAATGGTTGGGCGTTCATTGATAACTGGCGACGATTCTACGGCAACGACTACCTGTACAGTCGTGACGGGGTACACTTGTCTGGAGCGTGAAATTGTCACTCTGAAGGGGAAGTTTCGCCAGTAGATAGAGGGGAGTATAATTGGTTACTCAGAACAAGGGTTAAAACAGGACCAGGGAAGGGTAGGTTTAAATGTGTACTATACAAACAGTAGGAGCATTAGAAATAAAATAGACTTGCTGAGAGAGGTTGTATGTACTGAGAATGTAGACGTCATAGTAGCCACCTAAACCTGGATGAATCTGGCGAGCAAGAACTTTTTATCTGAGTAACACAAAGAAGGGTACAGCCTTTTTCACAAGGACAGGGAAGGTAGGAAGGGGGGAGGAGTTGCACTCTTCGTCAGAGATACATTAAAATGGTGCATTAATAATACAATAAAGGGTGAAATAGGAACTGAGTCTGTATGGGTAGAAATGGCAGAAAGAAGCGAAAACTAATTATGGGAGTGATTTACCGGCCCCCAAGTCTTGGGAAAGAAGCAACTCAGCCCACATGGCAGGAAATGAGTAGGGCAGCAATATACAACAACCTATGCATTATGGGGGATTTCAACTTCAGAAATATTGACTGGGACAACATTGTAGGTGACTATGAATCTGAAGACTTCCTAGACGCAGTGCAGGACAATTTTTTGAATCAACTAATTACAGAACCTACTAGAGGTGACAATATATTAGACCTAGTATGAACAAATAAAGAAAATATTATCAGAGATATCACAATAGGGGAAGAACTTGGGAACAGTGATCACAGAGAAATCAGGTTTACCCTAAATTTGGAAAGGAAAAATAATGAAAATATGGTCAGAGTCCCAGACTTTCCATCGGCGGATTATGAGGGGTTAAGAAGGTACCTAGGCTTAGTTTAGAGTGTGTTGTATACACAATGTCCCGAGAAAGCAGTCATGATTATAAGAACCAATTTCGTCTTTCACTGCTTTTGAAGGCTATTGACTTAAGGGGAGGGGGGGGTGAGAGGCGTGGCCTAGAATGGCGGACAGGTGTAACGCTTGTCATTAATTAATAAAGAGCTTGTAAGCTGGTAAGATTAATTCGTCGAGGAATACTTCTCCTTTGTGAGTCAGCTTATTCACAACTTGATAACTCGGTTAAGCGCGATGTTTCCAGAAGTTGCTAACCATGTTAACAAGTTTAGCTAAGACGGTGACTATCGTGAAAGACTTTGGCTCCTCCTCGATAAAAAAAGTCAACTTGTTATCTCAGCGTTCATGTAGAGCGGGGAATCATTAGTTTAGGCACAGCCTGGTGTTTCGCATAGTGTATGTGTCTTAATATTGGCATAGTTTATGTGAGTATATGTTTGTTAGCATAGCATGTGTGTCTCAGTGTTGACATGCCGAGTATATCTCAGTTTTGGCATAGCGTGTGTAGTGCATTCCAGAGGCAGGTGAAGATTTACACCCTCAACTGACTGGGTTTCGTGTGTATTCCACTACAACAACGAGCATTGCCCAGCGTGCTTGTTCAGTTTACCTTCATCGCTCTTTAATACGTGGGAACAACACAAGAGGCGGTTTTCTGTACAGTCTTACAACACCAGTGACGATCAATCCTGTGTCGTCCAGGGCAGAGTTGGATCCTGACATCAATTATACAGACATTCCACTCCACCAATTCTATTTATCTCATTCCACTCTTAGGTAAGGTGGATCAAAGGGTATAGAAATCTAGAAGGGTGAAATAACATTGGTGGAAAGCTAGAGTGGAAACCGACAGGAAAATACCTCCCCCTCCCCACAAAAATATTTAACACACGGGTAGAAAAATCAACACACATTGTATATATCCTGACTTTACACATGTAGTATACCAAGTGAATCTATAACACCCACGGAGATTCACAACACTTCAAACTAAACTATCTTACAAAGCCTAACGTGTCCTTAATTAGATCAGGTTGGGTATAGTGATTCTATTTCCGGGAGTTTATTGTCGCTACATGAAACAAACACGGCGGCGAGTCCTACAGCTACACACTGTAATGGTCGGCGGAGCAAAGGACGAGACAGCGACGCGTACTCATTGGTGGAGCTTTAATAACAACAGCATGTGTAACTAGGAGATGTGTGTGTGTTGTGAGGTAGTGAAGGACCACAACATCTCACGTTTTGTGTTACACGTCAAAGACTGAACAATGTGAAGCAGCGGCCCTCCCCCCACACCACGCTGCCTGTAGTAACACCACCGTTAATAAAGGACAAAACGGTACAATATGGAGGTGGGGGGTGGCGTGTGGACAAGGCACGAGAGAGCGGCCTTGTTAATATGATGGTCACCAGACACGGCCAACACCAGGTGGCGGGTGTAGCTCTTCCTGCTGAATAAAAACCAAGAGCGAGTTTGACGACGCTACACGAACACCGTCCTCAAGGGGGACATCTTGGACTCGAGTGTGAGAGATAGAGACTCCCAAACAATCAAACACGTCTGGTTAATTCCTTCACTTTTATATAAGAACACATTCGTCTTCAACTAAACACGATTTCTTTTCAACTTCTCCTAAAAAAATTCCTCTTCGACTCCAAGGCTGAAATTCGAGTCCCACTTGAAACGAATAAAATAAAATATATGTGAAGAGAAAATGTAAATAGTGTGTTTGACTGTGTGAGGCTGATGGAAGCAACACTAATTATGCTGTATAATGGGTTGTGTTCAGTAAGGTCAGAGTGATTAGTGGCGCGCGCCATCACCACTTCCCGCCTCCTATACACGCCCCTACACCCACCACGCCTCCCTCTTGCCCAACTCAACACGCCCACTTAGCTACCCCTACACGCCCCTTACCCTCCCCCCACCATACACCACGCCCCTTGCTGCCTACCCCTTACGCGCCCCCACCCCTCCACACCACGCCCACCCACTCATCGTACACTAATAAGGTGATAAGATTACCTCATCATGACAGTGGTGTGAATCAGCATCAGGAACTCACGTTCCCCTGCATCAAGGTGCCCACCCTCACCCACCCTACCTGGCAGCCACTCACCTGCGTATTATACCACCTGACACGGGAAATCACACACACACGGGATGACACGGTATAACACAGTGCTTGTAAGGTAAATAGAAGCCAGTCTTAATGGGTCCCAACCTTAAACTATTAGGACTGAGGCCCATTAGTATTGAGAGCCGTCAGGATTGGGACTCATTAAGACTGAGGTCTATTAAGACTGGAACCATTAGGCCTGTGGTATCTTTGGACTGAGGCTCATTAGGACTGAGAACCATTGGAAATGTGACCAATTAGAATTGGGGCCCATTAAAACTGGGACCCAATAGGACTGGGGCCCATTAGGACTAGGGCCCATTAGGACAGGGGTTCATTTGATAAGATGCCCACCTAGTAAAAGTGCAAAAGAGGGCATGCAAGATTATTCTCTCCTTCCTACTCCACATATCAAGAAGCGCTCAACACACTGACCCTTTCGACTCTCACTGACCATCACCACGACCACATCTGCAAATTTGCTAAGAAGCTTCTACACCATCCTCGACACCGGCTCCTACTACCACCTGAGATCCCTAGCCCGAGAATTGCTGTTTGACACCACAACCGCATCCAGCCCATAAGTGCACGAACTGATCGCTATAAGAACAGCCCAGTCCCAACCATTGTAAAATTATCAATAACTTGTAATAAACCAGTGTATTCACTCCCAGTAAATACTACTTCTTGCACTGTCACTATGTTGAAATGCACTGTAGTTTGAGCTTTTCCCATCTAGTTATTATATATCTTATTTGTATCACTTATGTTACTTGTATATTATTTGTAATTCGAAACCCATTCCCCAAATATGTAACTGTATATTTTCAGCCTTCTGGCTGCCAAGCTCTTTCAATAAACCGTTAATTATTATTATTATTATTATTATTATTATTATTATTATTATTATTATTATTATTACTACACTTAATTCTACCAGTTGAATCACAGGTGATGGCCGTCAGCTACGGTAGTTGAACACCAACTCAAAACAAGGGTTCGACTCCTTAATGAGAAAAATGTCCAATAAACAACATTTCAGGTCGAGTTGTTTACATATTGAATGGGGGACGGCCATCTTGTTTCCCTTTTTCACCGGGGGATTCTGCCGGCCGGTGTCACGACATGGCCGCCGGAGCCCATATAGC
>NW_024740258.1:0-26518 GCF_018991925.1 Homarus americanus | reverse complement strand
GAGGGCTGTTGCTACAAAGGCCAGCCATGTGAATGCCCTGAAAATCGAAACAAATGTGTTGTGTTGCAGCACGTCTGTTGTGACGGTACAGTAAACGAAGCCTCAAGTCATCCGAGTGTGTGAACAATACAGAGCTCCAGACACTCGAGGTCTTCTGTGTGTCTGTTAACAAGGCTAGATTTAAGAGGTTCCTGTATGAGAAGTGGAGTGAGGAGCAGCTGCTGGCGCCAACTTGTCTGATCCTAACTGGTGGCGTCAAGGAAATAAAAAAAAATGCTTCTTAACACTTAAATGTCGTATTTTATACTTGTTCTTTTAAACAATCAAACAGCCTTTTGTTTTTGCCCCGACTCTGTATTTATTGATATTGTTGTTTGTTATCAAAACAATGTTCACTTCTTTATCTCATTATTAGGAATATTCACAGGTAACTGAACAACTCTGTCCCTTTACGTTCTGCTCTGAGGATGGAGCGAGTGATTTCCCGAAACGTATGTTAATTGTTTATAGCAGCGATGTAGCGTGTGACTCGGGCCTCACAGAGAGGTTGTTAATATCAAAGGTTCAGTATCAAAGTAATATCTGGGTAATGACGTAATAGCTTGGTCGTAAAAGGTAAGAGTGAGTCCTTATCAACGTTGTTTTGACGGTGAGTCAGTCAGGGTTATACAGCTGTGTTAGAGGGTCTGGCTCCTTGGGGAAACACGGTATGTCGTAATTGTTTTATAGCCTATTTTATTGTTATCCAATGTCAAGTCCTTCTCGTTCAAGAAGCCATGAAAATTTGAAGAACATTCACTGCAGTGTTTGGATGAGCAATCCGTTCCCAAATTGATTTTAAGAAGGAATAAAAAAAAATTCCTAAACATTCAAAAGGTTGGTATTTGGACGTTGCTATTGGAGGCATAATGTGTTGTCTAATGGTAGACCCTGCTGACAAATGACATAAAAAAATATGTGACCAAGTCCCAGGTTGCTAATCTGACTTTCTACCTCATTTACACACAATTGCAGGGTTTCAATTGTTTCTCTTCCGTTGACAACACAACATACATATATCGTTTCTAACACTTGATATGCTATATTTTATCTATTTCTATATTTGTTTATGGTGCACCAACCCCCAACACCGATATGGGTCGGTGACCTGTGTCCCGGTGACCTGTGTCCCGGTGGGCTAATTTTAGTAAACAAAAAATTGCAGTCCAGCGGAACACTTGATAACCCTTTGCGGAACTCTGGGGTACTGCGGAACACTCTTTTGACATCACTGAGTCCTAGATTATATTAATCTCAAACAACACGCCTTAATATTGATTGGAACTAATTAGAGAAGTAAAAACAACTGCTCATTAATCTCTTGGAGTAACAACAATAACCTTCGTCATCACCAGAAGCAATAACCCAACTTGGGCTGTAACACTGAGCTGTTCTTTACCACATGTTGTCTGCCTAAGTTGTGATCCTAGAGTCAAGTAGATATTATTTCTATAAGCCAACCTTCCACAGCACTCCAAGCCTGTTTCCACACACACACACACACACACACACACCTGTAAAATGATACCGACAGTCAAAGTTTATCAAGACAGTAATATGAACAAGGTTACCCCCAGTTTCTCACCCCTGTTAAGCGTTGGTTTGATCCAGATAACTTAAACGGGGGAAAATCAAGCTAAATTTTTCCATGTTATGATTTAGAAAGTTTCAGTACTGACAAGACAGACAGACACAGACAGGCAGGCAGGCAGACAGACAGACAGACAGACAGGTAATGGTCATGAGGATTATTACCTACCTGTGGCATTAATGATTTACCTGTTGGCTTTCCTTCCTAGATACATTAACTTTTTTTTTAATCTTGAACCGAAGTGATGATCAAGGCTACACTAAGATGTTACTTTTAGAGATTTTAATTCTTCCTTTTGCTGGTCAGGTCATTATTTCGGATCATTTGGGGATACAGGGGGTCAAGCACCGCCATTTTGTTGATGTCTCGGGTCACGACATGGCCGGCCGCCCACAGTGCCACAACACGGAGGGCGGCGGCGGCACTCCTGACCTCTGATCAATACATGTGTGTGTGTGTGTGTGTGTTAAGCAGTTGAACTAGGCTTATAATTTTCGAGGGTTATAATTAGTTTCAATATCCATCGGTAATATTTACACCTTTATTCAGAAATATCAGGTACAGTGACTTCTAGTGACTCTTACAGTGACTTACAGTGACACAGTATGGTGCAGCAACCAGTGATTATGGTGTAATATGATACTTCAAGTCTTCCTAGTATAAAAAGATGTTCATTTAAACACTATACATATGAAATTATACACATCTAAAAGGTACAAAGTCAGTTATTGCCATAATATTGATACATAATATAGCCATGGGTTATATTTCCTTGTTGTCATATTGGTATTTCTTGCCAAAACAGAATAAGTAAGTAATTATAACTTACCTGTGCAAAGAAATGATTATCTTAAGTGGATGGTAAGCTTATTGATGGTAGACATAGATGTTATTGTGATTCATTATAGGTTCTGAGATAATGTTATCGTCATTGTCACTTCACCTCAGTATAATGTGTTAAACCTTATACTGAAAAATGAATACTTCTGACAAGGTTTCATATGGTATTTCAGGCTACACAAACAGTCTGGAATCTCACAGGAATAACCTTATTCATCAGGCTGATACAATACTTTGGTGACAGAAGAAATTAATCAGTATTTATTATTGAACACACTGACTGGTGTTAAACCTGTGTGAATAATTTGAATCTCGGTTTATTTTGCACCGTGGTTGTCGTAGTGAAAATATTGAATCTAATTTTAATAGAGAAATAGATTGTTTTATGGAAGAGATGGGAATAAATTTATATGAGAATTAGTATGGGAAAGTAAGGGGGTATGCCTATCTAGTTATACAGGTAAAGGTGTGTTTCTGTGTCATGTAAACAGTGATTTGATGTCGTGGTAGTTTATTGTACGAAGATTATTGATCATTAGTGATAAAAATAGTTATAGGTCGATTTATCTTTCGAGTTGTCATGTTTTTCTATTTTCTTATCGGGATTCTTATTATTATTTGCAGGTCTGTTATTTTTCATTCACTCTTTCGATCGTTCCTTGTTCATTCTACACTTCATGATATTACGTAAGGTCATTCAATTAGTCACAGAGGAGGTTAGGTTAGGTTAGGTTAGGTTAGGTTAGTTAGATTAGGTTAGGTTAGGTTAGGCTAGGTAGGTTAGGTTAGCATTCCAATGTTTTGCCTTCAATTAAAAAACAAAATGGGAGAGGGAGGTGGCAGGCAGCTATCAAACAGGGAGGTACTGCCGCCTGGGAAGATATTGAAAGTATAATGTGTTGCAGGGTTTCAATTATTTATTTTACCATTGACAACAAAACATATATCGTTTCTCACTTTTGATCTGTTTTATTTTGTCCATTTCTGTATTTATTTATGATTTAATTATTTTTTTTTCGTCTCTTAAGCCTCGATTTCGGTCGATCACCTGAGTCCGGGTAGCCACAGGTGACCCAAGCGGCAGTAACCACATAACATTTTCAAGTAAGTTATTTAATTTAAAAGAAAACAAAATCGTCCTTTACATGCATACGTACTAAGACATGGTAGATGGTAGTATTGGTAAGGAATAGTTTGGTCTGTGTATTGAAGAGTAATGTGTTGTTAAGTAGTCATGATGTTGTTGTGGTCGAGGACAGGCACCATAAGGAAAGTGTCTTAATATTGTTTGTCTACACTTGACTCTGGAGAGCGTCTGTGTACTGGAGCTTCTGAAGAATATGTGTCTTAGGTCCACAAGACTTGATTATTTTGTTTACATTGACCCATCAAATAGAAGATGGTGAACATAAGGTAACTCATAGGTGTAGATGGTGTATTGTGGAACATAGGCAACACCTGGTAATATCTGATGACCAGGTGTGTTGATGTATTGGAAGTAATTAGTCAATGTTGTTATGTCGTTAGCTTCGTGTGGTTGTGTTTATAGCTTCAGGCAGTTAACCTTGTACAGTGACAGTTACTAACAAGAGGTTGATGATCGTTAAGGTAATCAATAATACGTACAGCTACATTACGGTAATTACTGTTATTTTTGAGGAACCTTTCATAGTATATGTACTTATCCATGTAATGAACCAAGACCACACTGGTGGATCACTGGCCAAGACCACACTGGTGGATCACTGACCAAGACCACATTGGTGGATCACTGGCCAAGACCACACTGGTGGATCACTGGCCAAGACCACACTGGTGGATCACTGGCCAAGACCACACTGGTGGATCACTGACCAAGACCACATTGGTGGATCACTGGCCAAGACCACACTGGTGGATCACTGGCCAAGACCACACTGGTGGATCACTGGCCAAGACGTTACTCTAAACAGTTTAATTCTTCCTTTTGTTGGTCAGGTCAACATTTAGGACCATTTAGGGATACAGGAGGTCAGGCGCCGCCATCTTGTTGACGTCCCGGGTCACGACATGGCCGGCCGCCCACAGTGCCACAACACGGAGGAGGGCGGCGGCACTCATGGCACTCATCATGCATGACCAGTAAAAACAGTTCTATGTATTATCTGTTCCTTCTGCTGAACAAATAATCAAAACTGAGATCACTTTGTTGTTACCTGCCCAAGTACCTGTTAATGAGGTCAACAGGTAATAACTTACAACTAGCAGCACCTGGATGGAGGCCTAATTTTACCTGTCTTAACATCTGACAATTTCATTATGGCGTCTTCAGGTGTTTTCCTTAATAAATAACAAATACCAACACTGCCTTTTCATTACCTTCCGGATACCTTCTCGGGTTGGTGACTCAGGCCTGGGGACCGTCTCACGTAAATTGCAGGTAACATTATCTTACAGCGACCCAGCAACAGTCAGCGAGGTTAATAGTGTGTTTCACTTAAGGAAGATTGTCTTAAGTGTCAATATATATAATAAAAACCAACGCACAGAGGAAAATAAAGCAAAGTAAATCATAATATTAGTAACAGGGAAAAAATTATCTCTCGCAGTTCAGGGAAAATTATCTGTATTTTTCCTGAAGTATTTTATTTTTTTACCCTGCCAGCTAGTAAATGGACTTACTCAAGACTATACGTGTTTGAAGACCTCAGTTAAGGCACAGACATGCACACAAACAAACACCAATTAAATAAAATCAACTGTGTGCTTTTTTTTTTTACATAAACTTGTCAATACGATACACCAAAAGACGTAGATTATATAACGACCTATAATTATTTCATCATAACACCGAACACTATAATAATCCTAGTGATGTTATATTGTATAATGTTAGGTATTCTAAGCTATTTAATACACTAGTCATGAACAATTAAAACAATAGGGTTTAATTTCTTCAAACTTAATGTGTAAATAAGTAACACAAATTTTAAATATTTATGTTTATGAAAAAAATAAATAAATATGAGGATGTTTATTTAATTTTTTGACTACGGTGATTTACTATGGGGAAAAAATTACTCTTTCGCCAAATGATTTCATCTACGGCAAAAATAACAAGAAAAAACTGAAAAAATAATGTATTCACTTTTGTTTCGGCAATTTCATCATCGTGACGACACATTTGACACCTGAAGAACACTGTAATGAATTCTTGAACACCACAGAGAACACTAACTTTGAACACCATGAAGTAATGAACTACTGAACATCAAGAACACTAATGAACCCCTGAACACCATGAACAACACTAATGAACTCTTAAATATCACAGAGAACACTATTGAACTCTTGAACACCATGAACAACACTATTGAACTCTTGAACACCATGAACAACACTAACATAACTGTGAACACCAAAGCCCTGCAATACATTAATTCACTGATGGTTCAAAAAGGCATTAAGTTACACACAATGTCTTCTTCAATACAGTGTAGACCCCCCCAAAAAAACACTGAAATACGCGTCTCAGTACGCTAGATAAATTACAGGGTGAGGCAAAAGTCGGACAGGCATTTTATTTTTCACTACACTGTAACCATGTTTAATATTGTACATCAGTAAGTTTAGGCAAATGAATAAATAAACATTCTTGTACAGTGTCAATTTTTTTATTTTTTTATTTTTTACTATGATTAGAAATTTCTTTTTCGACTCTTTGATATCTTTGGCACACCCTGTACATCTCTTTCACACACCCTGTACATTTCTTTGGCACACCCTGTACACCTCTTTGGCACACCCTGTACATCTCTTTGGCACACCCTGTACATCTCTTTCACACCCTGTACACCTCTGCCACACCTTGTATATCTGTCATTACACCATACACTCTTCACTTACACCCACGACACCACACCCAACAATTCCCAGGACACCAAACAATACATCCGCTTGCACCCACACGACACTACACAATGCAACCACACCACCACACACGCCACACTTCACACCACACCACACAATACAACCACACCACAACCACACCACATACCAATAATTCCCAGACCACATCACAACCCATTTCTACACCACTAACTTACACCCAGGACACGACACGGTAATATCACATGGGGGGATCAGGCTTATACCTCATTAGTGTTAATTATCTCCGGGTTATGTGTGGTAATTGTGCCTGATAATTACCGTAGTATGTGTGTATAGTACTACGTAATGACGCCCGTTCTGTGACTGTCAATCGTTTGCATGACAGTTGTTTCTTATGCACTGACAGATTTCATGACAGTTGTATACATGCACTGACAGATTTCATGACAGTTGTATACATGCACTGACAGATTTCATGACAGTTGTATACGTGCACTGACAATTTCATGAGTTATATACATGCACTGACAGATTTCATGACAGTTGTATACATGCACTGACAGATTTCATGACAGTTATATACATGTGTAATTTATCTCATGACATTATTATACAATTTTTCACTAATTCATCTCTCATAACTATTCATGGCCACACAATCAGTTCAAACACTCAAAAGTCATGAACATATATCATGAAAACTATTGAGAATATTTACAAAAAAAAGTAAAAAAATCCACTTGTGTTCATTATTGCAAATCATCAACTGTGTGTGCAATACCAGGAAGTCTGCAATACGTCACATGTTTCTGCAAAGTTGTTGTGTTCTCTCTTCGTTGCAGCGATTGGTTAGGTTAGGTTAATCCCAGGAGTGCGAGGTTAATCCCAAAGTAAGAGATTAACTACCACATACCACCTGATTACCACCAAACACCTCCTGATTATCACCAAACACCTCCTGATTACCACCAAACACCTCCTGATTATCACCAAACACCTCCTGATTACCACCAAACACCTCCTGATTACCACCAAACACCTCCTGATTACCACCAACTCTCCCCAGACCCCAGCATTAGGTTAAGTTCATGACATCAACACAGTCATCATTATCGACTGTCAATTCTTATAACCTTCCCACTCCTGTAGGTGAGGTCAAGCCACTGCAGGTGAAGTCAAGCCAGTGTAGGTGAGGTAAAGCCAGCGATGTAAGATCCCAGAGGTCCATGTCACGCCCTGTACATCTGCTACACCATGTACATCTCCTCCACACCCTGTATATCTCTACCACACCCTGTACATTTCGACCACACTCTGTACACATGTCACACCCTGTACATCTCTACCACACCCTGTACAATTCACAAAAGGCTAAAATCTGACGAGAGGAAGATTATGTCTACAGTATGTCTTGAATGTTAAGTCATGTGTCTATTGATTGTAAAAGTTAAGGTTGTAGATGAACTTATACATATATTGACGTAAAGGTGACTAGAATATTGTGTAGTTTCAGTATCCTCAATTTTTTTCTTCATAACTACATAAAGGTTTAATTATATACCTGTAGGCTTCCGTGTTGACATTGGAACCTAGCATCGTATTATTTTGTTTACATTTGTACCTTGTATCTAGGTTATCACTGGCCCATATTAGTGTTGGCTCTGGTACCTAAGCTCACTGTTGCTATCCCATGACTCTGCAATGGTTATGGAATGATGGTAAGGTTCGAGAGTCAATATTTTGGTGTATTTTACTTGATTGTGACATCTTGAAATGATATCTTAAAAAAATAAAAATTGGTGTGCACTTATTATAAAATGTTGCATAATGGTTGCAAGTTATATACCTCAAAGGAATTATTTTAGCTCCATATATATTACCACATCAATGATATATTAGTATACCTTCTCAAAAATTATATATGCATCACAAACTGACTTATAGCATTACAGATCTAGTCAAATTAGATAATACCAGACCTATACTAAGCGACGGTGAAGGGGGAAGACAACAAACACCTGAGTAAGAATCAACACAAGGCGAGGCTGACAGGAACGTTGACGTGTCACTTGTATTTTAATGTCTTGGATGATCTTAACGCTAAACGGAGTGTAGTACCTGTAGAGGGATTTACCTGCGCTTGGACACAACACCTGAGGTAAGAACTGTTCTCAGGTATTGTATTATGGACAGATGTAGAGGCCAAAAGTATATCTTCCTACCATTGAAAAGAATATAAGAACTTCAGGTTTTAGAATGATATATTATGCCATTCCTGTGTATGACACCAAGAGCTGTCATCATGTAGCCTGGAGGAGAAACACACAAAAGACCCACCGAGATATAGACAACAAGATACTGATCAGCTATACACAAGATACCACCACCATACATAGTTATATCTGGCCTCTGCATGACACAAGCCAGACGAACCATCAGGAGTACACATGGAGGCTCAGATCATGCAGCGGTACATCACCAGTACATTTCTAGATGGATATTAATCTATCGAAATAAAACGTTCGTAGGACAAGTAACATGATTCCACTTCGCCTCCTAGGTATTGAACACCCTCACTCCTCAGCATAGCCCGTAACCTGACAGTGAGTATAGCTGATCAGTTAGTAAATCTGATAAATTAGTCCTTATTGCTGTGATAAAAAAAAATCCCTTGGGCATATATCACCTTTCTAAGTCATTATCACAAGATCCAGAAGAGTTGTAAGTGGAAATGTTGAAACGTTGTAGAGAAATTCCTCATTTTGTTGCAAGTAAATGTCAGGCGACGCCTCAACTTGTAGCAGATGATTTACAGCGATGCCTCAACTCTGCCGACGGTGTTTGATATAATATTAAAAAAACTAAAGCCTTTTAAGTTACTAAAAACCATTTCACCGCAGCCAGAACCATCCAGTATTATCACACCTTAGTATATTTCCTCAACAAGGTCGATAACCATCTGCAAGTAAGATATGTCTTTATTCTCGCGACAGATGGCATCAGTATATTCCAGCTGGTGTGTGAAGAGTCTGTGAGATATACAGGACCATCTATACCTCCTACAGGACACCTTCAGGTAATGCCCAAGAGACCGGGTCCTCCTCCTCCTCCTGTCAGTTATGTCAATTCAAATACCAAACATGACATTAACCAACAACCTCTAGAAGACACAGAACCTTAACCATAATCTATCCCACTATGGCATTATCCCAAACCAAGACTACTACAATAGCTACACAGTAAACCAATCTTAGTTACACCTCGAATTATTCTCAATCACCTGAATATGAATTAAGAAACCAAACTCATATAAAAACACGGAAATATAAACAAAAATAATATAAATTTAGATTCCTACCAACACACTCTAATATCACTCACTCACTCACAATCAACACAAGAAAAGGTGAGTTTTCCTTCAATTTATGTAGTTTTTAATATAAATTTATGTCGCTTTATATGGAGTTTAATTTCGACTACATAAAATTCCTAACAAATAAATAAATAATTAAATAAACAAAAACTAGGGAGGTAACATTACCAACTAGCATCAATAATCTCACCTTAAGTAGTTGGTAAGCTAGTTAATTGCAGTTCACATAAGACACTATTATTAACAAGGACTATTATTAACAAGGACTATTATTAACAAGGACTATTATTAACAAGGACTATTATTAACTAGGTACTCAGCCCATAATAATATTTAAGTGACTGAGGCATTGAGGTGACCTGAGGAAGCTGTTGGGCGTGATTGTAGTTACTATTCTGTGGACGTGGGCGTGATTTTTAATATACTGTGGCTGTGGGCGTGATTTTTAACATACTGTGGCTCTGATTTTTAATATACCGCGGCTGTGGGCGTGATTTTTAATATACTGTGGCTGTGGGCGTGATTTTTAATATACTGTGGCTGTGGGCGTGATTTTTAATATACTGTGGCTGTGGGCGTGATTTTAGTTATTATATTGTGGCTGTGGGCGTGATTTTTTATATACTGTAGCTGTGGGCGTGATTTTAGTTATTATATTGTGGCTGTGGGCTTGACCTTAATTACATTGTGGCGGCGATCCTGATTTTAATTACCATAAGGTACCATTAATCCACCTACGATATAATCCCATTAAACCACCATCACTAACTCCTTCTAGCATTATCCAATCTAATTACCGTCTACAGTAAACAAAATAACAGCATAAATACAAATACAAAATACATAACACTACAGCCACAACAGGACTAAACCTTTTATGGGCGGCCTCTCTAAACTGCGCATTTCTGGTTACAGGAAGAGAGGGTAGGGAGAAGGAGCAAGGAGGAGGGGGGGAAGGAGAGGGTATGAAAGAAGGAAGGGGAGGGGGGGTAAGGGAGAGGGTAGGAAAGAAGGAAGGGGAGAGGGGGGGAGAGGATGGGAGGGAAGGAAGGGGGTGTTTAAGGGTTAAGGGAAGTAGGTAATGAAGGGATCATGAGTCAATATGGATGTATGATCTGTCGTATAAAAATAAATTAAATAAACTAAATCAACTAAAAATCCTAAGCTGGCCACAACAAAAAGTACCCCATAAGCATTGTAGCTGTATGTAAGATAAAATAATAAAAAAAAATCCTCAATATTGGACACTAATTCAACCCCTTCCCTTTACTCCCCCTACACCACCCCCCTCTCCTCCCCCCTCCCTTCAACCCCCTTCAATTCTCCTTCCTCCTCCGTTCTCATGGTATTGACTATCGAGCGCACCTCCGGACGAATGCCGCGCAGGTCCAGAATATTTTTTTTCCTCTGCACTCTCCATAACGCAATACAGAGATGTGTGTGTATAAGTAATAACCAGGTGTATTACTGTGATATCTAATGAATAAATAGAGTTTAGTATTGTTGTTGTTGTGTTGAGAAAGTTTGTTGATAATTTTATTTTTGTTAGTTTGTCTTTTGTTTTACTCTCTCTCTCTCTCTCTCTCTTCCTCTTCATTCATCATATTTTCCTTCTCCTGTCCACACTTTCTCTTATCTTTTTCCCTAGTTATTCTACACCCAAGATTATCACTCATTTACTTCACATGTTTCTTTCCTTATTATCAGTAAAACAAAATCATAAACGACAAAAAAAAAAAACAAACATAGTAAGCATTAAAGACTCAATTTTATTCTCTTGATAAAAAATAACATTGTCAGTTAGTGTCATGAAACCATTGGCAAGACTTTCAAAGGGAATTTTATTGGTGTGTTTACGAGCAAGTAATTGATACACACTCAAAACACGCACGTACATAAACATACACACATAAAAACATTTAAAACACAAATGAAAACATACACGCAGATACACACACACACACACACCTATAAATCATCTTAGTATGTGTACACTCGGGGCAGGGCAGGTACAGCAAGGTGAGGAGGAGGAGGAGGCAGGTGTCCACCGACCAGGTATGCCGATAGTCTGGTGATAATGTGGGTAAAACTGGGGTGTGTGTGTGTGTGTGTGTGTGTGTGTGTGTGTGTGTGTGTGTGTGTGTGATCTCATGTTTAATTTCTTGTAAGGTATGTGTCACCTAGCCGGCCATTTTGTTTACATTTTTCGGTCGCTCTAAAATACCATTAAAACAATATTGAGTATAAACGTTTGGCTCAACTGATGATCTCAAACATGTCCCAACTTTTTTTTGCCTCAACTCCACATTCTGTAACTCATTTAGGTAGATGTCCCTCACTACACATACACTGGACTATGTGTAATGTTGCAGCTAATGTGTTATCAAGATATTGCACATTATAAGTTCATGTGTGGTCATTATTATATCAAACGGAGGAATTTTAAAGAGCTATTACACCACCTGTATCATTAGTTGTCGCCAGGTGAAGGAATGTTTAGGTAGATTATATTTTATTTACTGTAATTAAAGTTTCAATACCTAAGACGTTCCACTATAAGAGTCTTTCAACCTCAGGTAAAGTCTTAAGACTTTCTACTCTAGGTCTTACACCCTGGAGTAGCTGTATCGTCCACTTAGGTAATTTACTCCACAAGGAACTGCAAGTTACACCTTGATGTAATACTTCATTTACTGCCAAACTTTATAGGGAAATATTTTTTCACAAAGAATTTCAAGTTACAATTTCACATAATAAGTCTCATTACAAACGTTCCTTCGGCCTACTGTTAAACTTTGCAATGTCAAGATATTTTTTTCACTGCAGAGGAAAGTATCCATCATCATCACCACACACACACACGCAAAGACAAAACTCCTGTATCCAGATTCTCAAAAGTTTATAAATTAAATTCTTCCCTAAAATTAAACAGACAATACATCTATTTATCATAGAGTATGTGAACAATATCGACGCCATATTGGTTACCATCTTTGAGTTATATAATTAGTTAGCTACATAGTGTTAATTATTTAGTTAAATAGGAAAAATAATCTACTAGCGTGTGTTGTGACCAAAATAAATCAACATTGTATTTACTTTCTCCTCCAGGGGGCACTAAGTCTAGAAAAATGACACAATTGACATCTACATAAAGTGACTGACCAAGGGTAGATATTGGCTACCTTTTGTGTTACTTTGAGGTCGTAAGAACACACAGAGCTGCTCTTAAGGATGTTTACCACAATACACCTTAACCAGTTTCTCATTCACTAAGGTCAAACAATAAATCTGGTTCACAAGATACACCGTAAATTTTATTAGAAATTTTATTTGAATACAATAATCAATTACTGTATTATTGTATTGAGGCGAATAGTCTTATGGTGTTAAGATGTGTTCTAAAGCCACGAAGGTAAACAAAAGGTATTCAATATCTGCCTTGGTTGACGATGATCTGTAGATGTTAGCAAGTCCTCCTCCTCCTGCTCTCGATTAAGGTAAGGAAGGCCTCACCTGACCAAAATTGTTAATTAAGATAGATTACCTGAAGATTAACCCTCCCAGCTTATTTCAACTAATGATTAACCTAACGCTACCTGGGAAGTTAAGTTAGGTTAGATTATGTTAGGTTAGATTATGTTAGGTTAGGTTAGGTTAGGGTAGGTCAGGTCAGGTCAGGTCAGTTCAGTCAGTGCCAGTGTAGTTAATCTTGAGGTTAAATAAACTAGAGGCTAATCTTCACATGAGCCACTAAGACACTTTGACGGAGGCGGTTACGTACAACAGGAAAGCTCTGATAACATATAATGTACAGTATATACCGTTTAAGTTGCGTCAGCAGCTCTATGCACCACTTATTGACTTACTCATTCACTGCCGTAGAAATATTTACTTCTCTAACAGGTTTCTATATGGTTCCCAGTCATTATAATACGACCTTGTAAAATCAAATGATCTAAATTAAACTAAACTTATCCAAATTATACTTATTAGCTAACAAATCCTTCTAAAACACGATATATGCAAATCAAAAGTTCTAAATTCAACTTAACTTATCGTAATATAACTATTATAACTAAACCATTTTAATTAAACCTAACCTAAACACCTCAAGTGCCACAAACAGAAGGAAAAAACACCTTTAATATTATCGTGTAGGAGGCCCCTATAACCCACTAACTCCAGGTAATGCATCTATATCAATCTACCTGCGTTAGAAGCTCTATACGTGACTATGATCGTTACCCACTGCTGGAGAACATTTGTACTTCTATAATTACCCCTGGAGAAACAATGCACCAATTTACGATTTATTTATTTTATTTTTCATTTATTTTTTATTCTTGGTCCATACTGTAAACACCGCCCGCTTGTGAGTCCCGTCAGCCATTTTGTTCTAACTTTCGGGGATTCTAAAATAAACTATAAATAAATAAATAAATAAATAAATAAATAAATAAAACAAGCATCTTTTGTTTTTCTAACCCATGAGCTGTGAGTCTTCATTATATACTTCAACATTACTGTAAACTAAGGCCAGAGAGGGTGTGTACAGTACTAGTGGAGCCAAGACGAGAAGGTATTTCAAATCCCTAAAGGGTTTTACAAGTGGAGAGTCTTACAAGTGGAGGGTCTTACAGGTGGAGGGTCTTACAAGTGGAGGGTCTTACAGGTGGAGGGTCTTACAAGTGGAGGGTCTTACAGGTGGAGGATTTTAATAAGGATAAATACAGCAAGTCTTACAGTTGAATCAGCCAAGTCGAGGAAAACTCTTAAGAGTCATGTAACTTCTACCTGATGTTACCTGTAATCAAGCTAAGGTATATGTAAGAAGAATATTATCTCGTTACTATCCATTCCTCTTCCACTATCCTGCGAGGTGGTGTATTAATAGGCACAGATACTCATGATAAAGAAGGAATAAAGAGAAAGACGCAAGATACCTATAAAATGCGACAGAATATACCTACACATGCGTAATCCTAACCCAACCCAACCCTATCCTACCCTCAGCTTCACCACAGTACACAAAGTCATTCTTGGTATCAGAGTGACGTATAAACACCCTGTATCGCCTAAGACACATTTGAATCGGATGGTTCGTTGACGGTTTTATTTCTTCGGTATAAACCAGTGAAGCAATTAGTTCGTGGGAACAGTGAGTCAAAATACTTCACATCAGCTTCGTTTACGACCTCCAGCTGATATTTACTTCTGTTGTCTATATCAATCACATTTTATAATGAAAACAAAAATATGGTTAGTTACTTATAAATGAAAATAAATCATACTTAGATACTTAGGAGTGGGGAAAAAAGATACTTAAGATACTTAAAATGAAAACACTCTTTGATACTTAAATTAGGACAAAATAAACGGACATAAAGATTTAACTATGAGCGGTGGATATTACGACATGTACCGGCTATCAATACAGAGGCGCTATTTAGCCGTGAAGTTCTCTCAGAAACCCAACAAGACAATATGTGGTCACGTAAAAATTTCAGGTTAATTTTTAACACCATCCGCCATTTTAAACCTTGGCACCTGTAGATTAAGAAAATATATGGTGATATTTTTCCTGATGGGATAAAGGTCGTATTTGTTCAGAGAAGTAAGAGAGGAAAAAAATCACTTGAGGGGCATGACGCACAGAGTGTCTAAGGTGATAAAAGATCATATACTACCATTTGGGTTTTCAAATTAAGTTCATTACATAAAATATCAAACTCATAAAGATTACAAAAGAACAGAACACCATGAGCTCTCTACAGCTATTGTCAGCTGTCAATATGCTGATGTACAGAAGCTACACAATGTTATTGGTGACTGTAATCCCAGGAATATGATGCTCTTATAAACTTGGTAACTGGAGCTGTAATGCCAGAAAATGCCAAATATGACAATCTATGTGCATATGAAGTTGGAAGACAAAATTATGAAAATTTTGTCAAGGAACGTATGGTTGGTCCATTGAGCATCTGGGAAAAGCTGTCCAAGGTTAATCTACTGTCGTGGAAAGCAGCAAATAAGACTTCAACCATCAAATTGTTATAACAAGTTATAGAACTTAAGCAGGACATACAGTATATGCATCACAGAAGGGCAGCACTGTACATATCAAGTCACCAGACACTGATGTGTTTGGTATATTAAAGCAGCCTCAACTTGGAGAAAATACAAGTATGATAACAGGAACTGGTGAGCGACGACACATTGGGCAGAGAGCCTTACAGGTTTCCATGCCTTCACAGGATCTGACTGCATTGGAAAATTTGTTGGCAAAGGAAAGAAAGCATGTTGGAGCACTTTGATGAAATCTAACACAAAAGTCCTAGATGCATTCAAGATGCTGAGTAGACCAAATGCCCTCCAGCAGACATGTACAGTATATTGGTCTAGAGGAATTTGTATTTAAGCTCTACTGTCCACGAATGACTTTCACTAAACTGTCAAAACTTAGATGGCATCTCTTCAAGATAACGCAGGCAGAAGCTGGAGAACTACCAGCGACTGCAGCAACTCTAAAGTATCATATATTGAGAGGAAGGTATCAAGCTCTTCTGTGGTCTTGTGATGCAGACAGTGAAATGCTTTCACAATTAGAGCATGGCTGGAAGATTGACAATGACTGTTTCATACTAGTAATATCAGACCAACCACCAGCTCCAGAAGCAATCACAGAACTTGTTAAATGTGGATGTGGCGTCAGGAAATGTGGATCATTGTCATGTTCATACAGAAAGAATCAGAAAGAATAGCATGACATGCACCGAGATGTGTAACTGTCAAGCAGATGATGAGAAATGCCTAAACAAGGTGAAGGAATCTGTTGTACACAGAAGACTCTGATGACGAGGACTGAAGCAATGTCGTAAATAATAACTTGTGACTTGTATACACATGATGTATAACACTACAAACTTTTAATAAATATAAAACGGTGGTTCTAAGCTTTTCAGATTAATGGTAATAAGTATATGTTTAATTTCCAGTATTTGTCTTTAGCAATTAATTTTACTGACTGCAATCTCTTCTTTGCCAGAGACAGGATGGCATATATGAGCAGCCATGTTTGTAACACACTTAAGATATTATAACAGCATTCATAATATATTACGTTAAATTGTAATGATATAATACTACATGTTCATAGGTTATTAGTCATGTTTTAGGTTACTTAGGAGTTAATGGTAATACGTCTGTGGTTCATTACGCCGCTCTTTGATAAAACTTCTTTAATGGCATAAAACTTATAATAAACCGTTCAGAAAAAATTACACCACAGTTCCTTAACATAGTTTATAAGGATTATTATGATGTATGGTGTCAAAAATTAACATGAAATTTTTACGGGATTACTTAAGCTCCTACACTAAAACCTGCCGACCTAACCTAACCTTTTTTACCCACCTCCACCTACTTACCTAACCTGACATAATCTAACCAAACCTAACATAATCTAATCTAACCTGACATTATCTAACCTAACCTGATATAATCTAACCTAACCTGACATAATCTAACCTAACCTGACTTAATCTAACCTAACCTGACATAATCTAACCTAACCTGACATAATCTAACCTAACCTGACATAATCTAACCTAACCTGACATAATCTAACCTAACCTGACATAATCTAACCTAACCTGACATAATCTAATCTAACCTGAAGTAATCTAACCTAACCTGACATAATCGAACCTAACCTGACATAATCGAACCTAACCTCCCCGTCTGACATAAGCTAACCTAATCAAACCTAACTTTCCCACCTACCGACCGTAACCTATCTACTTATTACCTACCTAACCTAACTTAACTTAATCCAACCTGACGTAATCTAACCTAACCTATTGAATCTTAACTTAACCACCTACCTCATCTAACACCACTTTGTAATCTCTTTGCACTACCGCTCACAGGATGAGTATGGGGGCACAATAAACTAGCCTCTAATCATTGATTAACTCACCACACAGCTTCACTTATAATCTACTTCACACCACTACATCTCACTTCACAATCTTCACTACATCTCACTCCACAATCTTCACTACATCTCACTTCATAATCTTCACTACATCTCACTTCACAATCTTCACTACATCTCACTTCACAATCTTCACTACATCTCACTTCACAATCTTCACTACATCTCACTTCACAATCTTTACCACATCTTACTTCACAATCTTTACCACTTCTTACTTCACAATCTTCACTACATCTCACTCTTCCACACCACTAAGCATCCCCACTTCACAATCTCACTACATCCTCACCCCAATAACTTCACCACATCCTCACTCACAATCTTCGCTACATCCTTACTTCACAATCTTCACTACATCCTCACTTCACAATCTTCACCACATTTCAATTTCCAATAATCTTCAACACCACATCCCACCCCCACAATCTTCACTACATCCCCACTCTCAAATCTTCACCAGACTTACTTGAAGAATCTTCACTCACATCCCACCTCCACAATCTTCACTAAGACATCCCACTTCCACAACCTTCACCACATCCCACTCCAACTTTCCACCACATCCCACCTCCACAATCTTCACCACATCCCCACCAACTTCACTAAGACCCCACTCACACCTCTCACCATCCCCACTCAAGGCCAACTTCACTAAGATCCCACCTCCACAATCAATGCCACATCCTTCCACTCACAATCTTTACCACATCTCACTTCACAATCTTCACTACATCTCACTTCACAATCTTCACTACATCTCACTTCACAATCTTCACTACATCTCACTTCACAATCTTCACGACATCTCACTTCATAATCTTCACTACATCTCACTTCACAATCTTCACTACATCTCACTTCACAATCTTCACTACATCTCACTTCACAATCTTCACTACATCTCACTTCACAATCTTCACTACATCCCACTTCACAATCTTCACTACATCTCACTTCACAATCTTCACTACATCTCACTTCACAATCTTCACTACATCTCACTTCACAATCTTCACCACATCTCACTTCACACTCTTCACTACATTTCACTTCACAATCTTCACTACATCTCACTTCACAGTCTTCACTACATCTCACTTCACATTCTTCACAACATCTCACTTCACAATCTTCACTACATCTCACTTCACAATCTTCACTACATCTCACTTCACAATCTTTACTACATCTCACTTCACAATCTTCACTACATCTCACTTCACAATCTTCACTACATGTCACTTCACAATCTTCACTACATCTCACTTCACAATCTTCACTACATCTCACTTCACAATCTTCACTACATCTCACTTAACAATCTTCACCACATCTCACTTCACAATCTTTACTACATCTCACTTCACAATCTTCACTACACCTCACTTCACAATCTTCACTACATCTCACTTCACAATCTTCACTAACACCATCCTTCATCACTACATATAACAACATCCATCATCACTACTTATTACACCATCCATCATCATCACTACATATAACACTATCCATCATCACTACATATAACACGATCCATCATCACTACATATAACACCATCCACCATCACTACATATAGAACCATCCATCACGACATATAACACCATCCAACATCACTACATATAACACCAACCATCATCACTACATATAATATCATCCATCATCACTACATATAACTCCATCCATCATCACTACATATGACACCATCCAGCATCACTACATATAACACCACCCATCATCACTACATATAACATCATGCATCATCAGTACATATAACACCATCCATCAACACTACATGTAAAACCAACCTATCATAACTACATATAATATCATCCATCATCACTACATATAACACCATCCAACATCACTACATATAACACCACCCATCATCACTACATATTACATCATCCATCACTACATATAACTCTATCCGTCATCACTACATATAACACCATCCAGCATCACTACATATAACACCAACCATCATCACTACATATAACATCATGCATCATCACTACATATAACATCATCCATCATCACTACATATAACACCATCCATCACTACATATAGAACCATCCTATCATCACTACATATAATATCATCCATCATCACTACATATAACACCATCCAACATCACTACATATACCACCACCCATCATCACTACATATAACATCATCCATCATCACCACATATAACTCTATCCATCATCACTACATATAACACCATCCAGCATCACTACATATAACACCAACCATCATCACTACATATATCATCATGCATCATCACTATATATAACAACCATCCATCATCACTACATATATTACCCTCCTATCATCACTACATATAACACCATCCATCATTACTACATATAACGCCATCCTTCATCACTACATATAACACCATCCATCATCACTACATATTATAACACCATCCATCATCTCTACAAACACCAGTCCTCAATACTATAGTGATAAACAGAGCTTCATTTTGTTGTCAATTTCTTTAAATTCCAACCTTATTAAACCGTAATTCTTTCTGTATGGTCAAATTTTTATTTGACCTCAGTGAGAGAGCTGTTAGTGTCAGTACATCACAATGGTGTTCCGGCGCACTGTATCGAAGGTGTCTGAGGTGGAGGTGAAGGCTTGCAAGGATTTCGTTGTAGACTTCGACACCAGCTTTGTGGTGGTTGCAACAAACATCTACCCTGGTGTGGCCCCTAAGCAGATTCGACCATTGTTTGAGGAATGTGGACAAATCGACCTATTTGTGATGCCCGCAAAAGACAACAAAAATGAACACTATGGCTTCGCATACATCCGATACTTTGACGAAGCCTCCTGTGATAAGGCTGTTGGACGATTGGATGGTGACAGCATTGGCCGCAGCCGAAAATCAACTAACAAACTGGAAGTTAACTACTACAGTGCCCATGGTACCTTGAACAACCTTGACCGCCAAGCTGCTGAGTTCATTGTTCTATCCAATGTTGCCGACCAACAACCCGCCTCTATCCTTAAGAAGACCAACGTACGCACTACCGTTGCCAAGTCAGTTACCTTCAATTATGACAATTTGGGCGACATCAGGGAGCGCGAAACTTCCACAGCTACTTACACTCTGTCTGTACCTCCCAACCAATGAATCTAACTCAACTGCTGCCATCGAATAAGAAAATGTCACCAATAGTTGTACCTCTGGGAACCTGGAGGGAGGCACCAACCCTGATGAAGGCTCAGTAATATCTACCATGTTATTTAAACACTTATAACACATATAACATCATCCATCATCACTACATATAACACCATCCATCATCACTACATATAACACCATCTATCATCACTACATATAACATCATCCATCATCACTACAGATCGGTAGAGTAGTTTTCGAGATTCTCGTGCGGACACACAAGCAAACACACACACACACACACAAACAGACATACTTCTTTGTTTTATATCGATAGAAGATAGATCATCACTACATATAACACCACCCATCATCACTACATATAACATCATCCATCATCACTACATATAACACCACCCATCATCACTACATATAACATCATCCATCATCACTACATATAACATCATCCATCATCACTACATATAACACCATCCATCATCACTACATAAAACACCATCCATCATCACTACATATAACACCATCCATCATCACTACATATAACATCATCCATCATCACTACATATAACACCATCCATCATCACTACATATAACATCATCCATCATCACTACATATAACACTATCCATCATCACTACATTTAACACCATCCATCATCACTAAAGATCGGTATAGTAGTTTTCGAGATTCTCGTGCGGACACACAAACAAAAATACATACTTCTTTGTTTTATATATATAGATACAAGAAACAAAAATCTTTAATTATTTATTAATTGTAAGTTTTAAGGTTTTCCTGGAACCATTGGCAGGAAATAAGGACACTTGAACCTTGAAAACTTACTGTCGTCATAATTATTTATAATAAACCTGTCGATGTTTATTTCCGGGTTAAAGTAAAAGCAAGGTTTTGTCTGGACTATTAGCATATAGACAGTTGCTGGTTGACGATACCGAAGACCTATACAGGTGTGTGGTGCTTGTGCTTGGTGATGCTTCGTTTATGAGAGATAATCCCAGGAGTGAACTTTGTTCTGAAAGGACAAACAAAAAAAGTAATTAGTTATCGTTGTCTCGGAAGTGTTTATATGTCGGTCACTCTTGTGTTGTCGATGTGTCCACCCCACAGAGTTATTGCGTGAAGTGACACATTAGACTTCAATTAAAGATCCTCTCCTCTCCATATGGAAGCTGTTCACACCTCTTGACAGTATTTGGTCTGACATTTAGTAATAAAGGTCGTTTTTTGTCTAGTTCATCTTCCTATGAAAATTAATAATTCATATCACGTTTTAAAGTTGTATGTTCTTCAAGCCAATTAACACAGTACAGGTAACACCAGAGTCAGGCAGGTACAGTGTTAAGCGTCGTGGTCTACTGCTGTCTTACTGAGTAACGATGATGAAGTAAAGTGGGAAATGACTTTGCCATGAGAGAGGAGAGGAAAAAGAGAAGGAAAGAATAGAAACGGGAAGTAAAGTAGTAGGGAGTAATAGCAGGTGGGCTGTCCACCTAGCTGAGTCGAGGTGATTGGTTGGGGTGGTGGCCATACACAGCACGCTCCTGCTCGCTCAAGGGAGGCTGGGGTGGGGGTGTTAGATGTTCTGGGTAATAAGTTCTATATACAGGAGAGAACACAAACACCTGTATAGTTTTGTAGGTTCGGTTTACTGGATAAGAGTATGTACACAGAGGTGGGTAGCACTGCTCCCTAGCTAAGGTCCTGGTCAACTACCATAGACGACGTATGGCAAGTGATACATTAGCAGCTTCCATACGTCGCCGGGCACATTAATTAAGCGTGTGGGATATGGTAATAACATTGCCACACGCTGCTAGCTAGGCTGAATAAATATAAATGGAGCACATACATAATATACGTACATAATACATAATCCAGCATACATAATATACATACAGGGGAGCTAAGCTAGTTAGGCATTCAGTACTGTATTGTGTGTTAATTTATGTAAGTTAAATGGTGGTGTTATTTTTTCATGTATTGTATAAAGTGAGTCTCTTTTTTATATAATAACTCACCTGAAGTGTCGCCCCAGGAAAAGGTAACAGAGACCTTAATGACACAGGTAGATTGTCACTCCCCTCGCCGCCCAGCGTATCCCACCTGAAGATTAACCATCCCGGCGATACCTGGGGGGGGGCTTAAGTATAATATATACTCTTATATAATAATGTTGATGCTATAATACACTGGCAGTCATAGTACAGTACATGTGTTGCCTTTATTGAGTTGAGTTTTGTATTTTTAGAAAAAGAGAGAGAAATCTGAGCAACATAATATGGAGACAGAGAGAGAGAGAGAGAGAGAGTGTATTACATTGCCACACCTGATTCCTTCCTGGTGTATATTTTTACCACCTCTGGTACAACTGTGTCTCTTGCCGATCTATTTTGCACTGTCGCTTCCTGCCTTTCATCTTCCACCTTTCATCTTCTCCTTCATCTTCTTCTCCCCATCGTCTTTCTCCTCCATCTTACCCCTTCATCTTCCCTCCCTTCTTCCTCCCTTCCATCTCCCCCATTCATTTCTTCCCCCTTCATCTTCCTTTCCCCTTTATTTTACCCCTCAATCTTCCCTCCTTTTACCTTCCTCCTTCGGTCTTCTCCTTTCTTTTCCACCAATCTCCTTACCTTCCACTGCTGTCTTAGTCCATTACTGTTTTAAGAAATTTAGTTTTTTCAAGGATTTCGATATTTCATTCACTTACAATTCTTTTTTGTTTTAATTTCATTTTCTCACTCTTGATTCAAGTGATTCAAGAGATGCAGATAATTTGAAATATCCAGCCCTTATAATGTCTTTAGTGCCTCTTATACTTGGGTAAATATTATTCCATTAAGTTTATAAACAAATACACGACTCAGACACGTTGGTATTATAATCACAAAGCAAAGATATCGAGAAGTTGTGACGCTTCATCTGTACAACCAGTTGAGAATAAACTTTCCTTCTCTAAAAGTTACAAGAAATGAGGGAGAGTTTCTCGCCAGGGGGCGCAGCGCTGTGAGAGAAGAATTAAATAAGCCTGATTAGCTAAGAAGACGACCAGGGTAAGAAATGGTCCGTCTTGAGGATGTGGTTCAGGAGGTGAGGTGAAGATATAAACCTCGAAGACGTCATAAAACACAGAGATGACACTATTTCTAACCTTCCCAAGTCTCTGGTGGGTGGCAGGTGATCACCAACATGAAATACACCAACATGAAATACACCAACATGAAATACACCAACATGAAATGCGCCAAAATGAAATAGAAGATGCCAAGTGAGGTTGATTATGACTCAGACAGTAACCGTAGCAGGACCTAAAAACAGCCAAGACTGTTCTAAAATGAGAACTTAAATTATAATTTCTGCCCAAGAGTGCGAGTGAGTGAACTTTAATTTCCATTATAGTACAGTATAAAACTTTAATGAGTTTATCTTCAACGTGATCTTAAATTTTAGTGGGTGAATTTTTTCATTGGATAATTAAGTCTTTGAGAATAACATTTTAAGGCGGCCATTTAGTGTCATCATGCTGTAAGATGTAGATACGCTCCAAAAAGTATGTTTACGATTTTGTGTTAGACGATATGACACAACAGACAAAGGATTTTGACGACCCTACCGAGACAACAGGAGTCACAGTGTTCATTTTGAAATTCATCGGTCTCCTCCATAAAGGCACTTTTGGAGTGTTTGTTTACAACTCCTAGTGGTTAATGTGATGCAGCAGTGTACAGCTCATAGTCCATAAGGTGTTTCTTAGGCCAGACCCTTGAGAGTACAGTGGGTGGTTACACTACTCGCCTGCCTTACACTCTCCCTGATGCTTTTGTTAGATGTTGAAACAGGAACTGTGGATCAACCTGTACAGCTTCTCCTTTTACTTTCACACAAACAATAGATTTAACATGTTGCCTAAGTACTTTGATGAAACAATAAGCAAAAATGTGTTATCGTCATGATCCGCCTTATGTGATTATATTGCCAGTTGATGTGGGCCCGACCGTGTTTTGACACACTGACTGGCCTCGTGTTAATTTATTCTCACTTAACATACTTTTTTCGTACCTGAACTCCTCAACCGAACGCTCTTAAAGTTTGTAGAGAAGTTGAAACGGGTCTTATTGATATTCGTGTAGGCAGATTGATAGAGGTCCCAGCAATAAGAGAGTACAGCCGGGTCCTGCTGGAGACACTGAACACATTTCAGTTATTACATCTGGAAATACACGATCACTCACCAAAGAAACGAAGACAATTTTACCAACTAATATGGTCGAGGTTCTGTAGATATGGGCCACAGCTCACGTACGGTCGCTATCTGATCTTCTCGACCAGTGTAACAAGAAAGATCTTTACAAACACTATAATATGTAGTCAATGTGCAGTGACTCAGTAATAACTTATTGCTCCTTTGATTCAAGTGTTCGACAACAAGCCGAATATGTTCCCTCTGTTCCTTTGACTATCTTGTGTGTACGATCTTGTGGACTGGGGCGTGATCACGATCAATGGTTGTCCCACTCACTCACTCACTAGGTTTCCTGCCATCTCTTACCCATGAAATTAGATTAAATCTGCTCTGTCGTATCCTCTTTACCTATCCTATCCCCCCTTGTCTCTATTAACCTTAATATATCATCACTCTCTCTCCCCTACTCTCCTTCCCTGCATCCTCTACCACTATCTCCACCTCCTCTTTCCTTCCCCTTCCACAATTATTATATCCTCATATCTATGTCTGTCATTCTCTTTATCTGTTCCTACTTCTTTCACTATATCTCTCTATCCCCTCAGCCTAAATCACAATGGCTACAAGAACGAGAGCTTGTGTTGGTAAAAGATGAATTTTTGAACACCATGACAAATGTATATTTTTTGATGACTTAGGGAGAACGTGTGGCGTGATTAGTGTAGAAGAGGAGATTATCACACCCTTCTACCCAGTTTTGTTAGTCTCTTATGCCCCACCCTGCCAGTCCTCATACCCTACCCTTCTAGTTCCTCATACCCCACCCTGTTAGTCCCTCATACCCTACCCTGTTAATCCCTCATACCCTACCATTCCAGTCCCTCATAGTCCACCCTACCAGATCCTCATACCTCACCCTTCCAGCCTGTCTTTGTGTCCCAACCAAATTAAGTTCTGTAAAAATCTACCTGATGTCTTTCGCCTTCCCTTACCATCATCTCCCAATTGGTTGTCTTGTAAATAGTAGATCGATGCCCTGGAGTCTCTGGTAGTTTCAATAAGTCTGGAGCCCAACTCATTAAGGAACTTCAGGGTGCTGTCATGCTGGGGAGGGAGGGAGAGGGAGCTGCATTATGCTGTCATGCAGGGGAGGGAGGGAGAGGGAGCTGCATTATGTTGTCATGCTGGGGAGGGAGGGAGAGGGAGCTGCATAATGTTGTCATGCTGGGGAGGGAGGGAGAGGGAGCTGCATTATACTGTCATGCTGAGGAGGAAGGGAGGGAGAGGGAGCTGCATTATGCTGTCATGCTGGGGAGGGAGGGAGAGGGAGCTGCATTATGCTGTCATGCTGGGGAGAGAGGGAGAGGGAGTTGCATTGTTGTCATGCTGGGGAGGGAGGGAGAGGGAGCTGCATTATGCTGTCATGTCGGGGAGGGAGGGAGAGGAG
>NW_024740257.1:0-26945 GCF_018991925.1 Homarus americanus | reverse complement strand
AACAAAAGCACCATACAGACAACCCACGGAACAGACCAAAACAATAGTGCCAGTAGTGATATAACAACAATGGTCTAACAAAAGCACCATACAGACAAGCCACGGAACAGACCAAAACAATAGTGCCAGTAGTGATGTAACAACAGTGGCCTAACAAAAGCACCATACAGACAACCCACGGAACAGACCAAAACAATAGTGCCAGTAGTGATGTAACAACAATGGTCTAACAAAAACACCCTACAGACAAGCCACGGAACAGACCAAAACAATAGTGCCAGTAGTGATGTAACAACAATGGTCTAACAAAAGCACCATACAGAAAACCCACGGAACAGACCAAAACAATAGTGCCAGTAGTGATGCAAACAATGGCTCCAACAAAAGCACCATACAGACAAGCCACGAACAGACCAAAACACAGTGCCAGTAGTGATGTAACAACAATGGTTCAACAAAGCACCATACAGACAACCCACGGAAACAGACCAAAAACAATAGTGCCAGGTGGTGATGTAACAACAATGGTTCAACAAAAGCACCCTACAGACAAGCCACTTTGAACAGACCAAACAATAGTGCTAGTAGTGATGTAACAACAATGGTCTAACAAAAGCACCCTACAGACAAGCCACGGAACAGACCAAAACAATAGTGCCGGTAGTGATGTAACAACAATGGTCTAACAAAAGCACCATACAGACAACCCACGGAACAGACCAAAACAATAGTGCCAGTAGTGATGTAACAACAATGGTCTAACAAAAGCACCATACAGACAGCCCACGGAACAGACCAAAACAATAGTGCCAGTAGTGATGTAACAACAATGGTCTAACAAAAGCACCATACAGACAAGCCACGGAACAGACCAAAACAATAGTGCCAGCAGTGATGTAACAACAATGGTCTAACAAAAGCACCCTACAGACAAGCCACGGAACAGACCAAAACAATAGTGCCGGTAGTGATGTAACAACAATGGTCTAACAAAAGCACCATACAGACAACCCACGGAACAGACCAAAACAATAGTGCCAGTAGTGATGTAACAACAATGGTCTAACAAAAGCACCATACAGACAACCCACGGAACAGACCAAAACAATAGTGCCAGTAGTGATGTAACAACAATGGTCTAACAAAAGCACCATACAGACAACCTAATGGAACAGACCAAACAATAGTGCCAGTAGTGATGTAACAACAATGGTCTAACAAAAGCACCCTAAGACAAGCCAATGAACAGACCAAAAACAATAGTGCCAGTAGTGATGTAACAACAATGCATTCAACAAAAAAGCAATTTCAGACAACCCACGGAACAGACCAAAACAATAGTGCCAGTAGTGATGTAACAACACTGGTCTAACAAAAGCACCATACAGACAACCCACGGAACAGACCAAAACAATAGTGCCAGTAGTGATGTAACAACAATGGTCTAACAAAAGCACCCTACAGACAAGCCACGGAACAGACCAAAACAATAGTGCCAGTAGTGATGTAACAACAATGGTCTAACAAAAGCACCCTACAGACAAGCCACGGAACAGACCAAAACAATAGTGCCAGTAGTGATGTAACAACAATGGTCTAACAAAAGCACCATACAGACAAGCCACGGAACAGACCAAAACAATAGTGCCAGTAGTGATGTAACAACAATGGTCTAACAAAAGCACCATACAGACAAGCCACGGAACAGACCAAAACAATAGTGCCAGTAGTGATGTAACAACAATGGTCTAACAAAAGCACCATACAGACAACCCACGGAACAGACCAAAACAATAGTGCCAGTAGTGATGTAACAACAATGGTCTAACAAAAGCACCATACAGACAAACCAACGAACAGAGCAAAAACAGTAGTGCCAGATAGCAAGACCCACAAAGCAGGTTCAAACAGTAGTGCCAGTGGAAAGTCACCTGGTGTTGCTGGTGATTCATGGTGGCCTTTTGGGCGAGGAGTGCCATTTGTAAAGTGCCAGAACTATGTAGTAGGTACAACGGGTGCCTGGGAGAGCAAGGTACTTTGGTGAGAGAGAGGAAGAGACTGCGCTATGTTGGAGAGAGAGTGAGAGAGTGTGGTTTGTTGGAGAGAGAAAGTGGGAAAGTGTGGTGTGTTGGGGAAAGTGCGTAGTATGTTGGAGAGAGTATGGGTGCGTTTGGGTGAGTTTGGAAGAGAGAGGAACGAAGGGAAGACGATGAAGAGAAGGTTGAGGCAAACATAATGTAAAAAGAGAGTTAGTAGGAGAGAGAGGAGGAGGGGGGGGAGGAGGAGGAGGAAGAAGAGAAGAGGAAGAGGAGGAAATAGGTTGCACAAAAACAGGACTGGAAGAGAAGAAGGTTGGAGAAATCTGGGGAGAAGACAGGGCTAAAGGAGAAGAGAAGACTAGGGGAGAAGAGGAGAAGGCTTGAGAGAAGATAAAGCTGGTAAGAAGAAGAAGAGAGAGAGGGCGAGGAGAAGACTACGAAGAGGTTAAGGGTGAAAAGGGCTGGAGGAACTGTGAAGAGAAAGAGAGAGAGAGAGAGAGAGAGAGAGAGAGGCGACCTGGGTTAAGGGATAAGGAAAGGAAGTGAGAGGGATAAGGGAAAGAAAGGGCTGAGTGAAGGGGAAACAGGGCAGTGGAAAAGGGGTAAAATGAGGAGTGAGAGAAGGGCTGCAGGAGAAAGTGAGGGCTGAGAAGAGGGGTTAGAGTAAGGGCTGGGGAAAGGGCTAGAGTGAGGATGGAGAGAGGGACAAGTCATATTTATAGAGAGGTTTTGGAGAGGCTTATGGAGAGTGCTGAGGAAGTAAGAGGGGCTAGTATTGAGGGCTAGACTGATGGGGGAGAGGGGAGAGGGCTAGGGAGAGGGTTAGAGAGGGAAGAGGGCTAGGGAGAGTGTTAGAGATGGGAAAGGGCTAGGGAGAGGGTTAGAGAGGGGGAGAGGGTTTGGGAGAGGGCTAGAGAGGGAGAGGGCTAGGGAGAGGGTTAGAGAGGGAGAGGGCTTTGGGAGGTTAGAGAGGGGAAAGGGCTAGGGGAGAGGGTTAGAGAGGGGAGAGGGCTAGGGAGAGGGTTAGAGAGGGAAGAGGGCTAGGGAGAGTGTTAGAGATGGGAAAGGGCTAGGGAGAGGGTTAGAGAGGGGGAGAGGGACTTCAGGGCGCTAGTGGTGGTGTATCATTGGCCAAAGGAATTTCCATCGTTCGTATCACGCCAAGTAAGCTTTTGTGTGTGTGTGTGTATGTGTGCTTGTTTATATATACAGAGCATTGACCTTCTAGAAGGAACCAAAAGCAAAAATCACTTACCTGGTCACTCACTCACTCGCTCGCTCACTCACTCACAACTCACTCAAACATCATGTGTGGTGTTAGTCCTTTCATGTTAACGTACCTAAAGGCTTAGTTCCTGTTTCCATCAAGTCCTATGTTAAACACTACTTCAAGGTGTCGCTGGGTCCGTCTGTCTAGCGCTCACCAAGGGAGAGAGAGAGAGAGAGAGAGAGAGAGAGAGAGAGAGAGAGAGAGTATGACCCAAATATACGGAAAAGACTCCATAAAAAAATCTAGATATTATATATACATTTTAGGAAACCATTAACTGAAGCAAAAAATAATAATTGACAAGACGTTTAACATTCACGATTTACTAGCAAGAAATATGTGTTGAAAATTACAGATTATACAGACATAAATAACTGTATGAACTGAGGACAAGTTTGAGAATGTTTTGTGAGAAAGAAAAGTACAAATTGGGGAAAAAACAGCTTTGATATGAATAAATTACTGGATAAACGTAAATGGGAAAAAACGCGTCTTTAACTAGGAAAAAATGAAAGAATGGAAGGAAATTAATGTAAATATAACGTGAATAACCAAGAATGAAGAGTAGAAGGATATTATTAGATGTAAAATATGTATAACCAGGAAAGAAAAAAATAAAGAAAAATAATAAAAAATAGTGAATAACCGACGGAGAAAAAATTAATGAATAAAAATTGAAGACAAAATATATATAAAAATAATAAAAAATAGCATATAAAATAAAATAAAATAAATACGAATATATATCAGAATAAATTGAAACAAACTGATGTGAAAATAGATATCACGAGGAATTATTTTTAAATAAACCCGAGAAAAAAAAGTTGTTCCATGAAACCTTTGAGAAAAATTAATTGATTTCCATAACTGCTAGTGGTACTATGTGAGTTCAGAACGTCATAGCTACACAAGTTAAAATTCAGAACTGATATTCACAAATAATTTAGATTTTTTTTTAAGTTACACTCAGTCATTTCTCCTAAAATAACTATGCTGAGAGAGAGAGAAAAAAAAAAGATGGGTGGGTGTGTGGGTTGGGATGACGGATTGAACTAGCGACCCTCAGGTCAAGAGACAAGAGCCGTACCCACTCGACCACCACACCTCAACTAACTAATCAACCTACACCTATCGTAGCCTATCTAACCTAACGTAACAGAAAATCTTACTTTACCAGAGAGTGGGACGGACACAAGTTGACCTCACGGTCGTGTATTAACCAATCAGCGACCAGCTTTACCCACATACGAGTGGATCTTGTACGCAACAAGCCCGACTCAGGTTATAAAGCCAATAAAGAGTAACACTCAATTAGCACAGCTCCCTTCAGATGCCATTAAACCTCGACCTCATAGCTGTAGGAGGACCTATCGAACCAATGAAGTTTTTCGCTGTTGATCACTGTTTATCTTCCTCCCCTTCTCCCTCTGCTTGACTAAAGGAGTCACTCACCTACTTCCATGGTCAGTTGGTCACTCACACGTGTAGATAGTCCGGTCAGTGCGGTTTGTGAGGTACGCGGTCACTCATACGAGCCCTTGATCATGTTGGCATTGTCTACGGTCACTCACTCAGTCATTTATACTTCCCTTCTCGTTATTTATGTCCCTCCTCCTCTTCCTCCTCCTCCTCTTCTTCCTCCTCCTCAAACATGAGTTATGTGAGGATGTAAAGTCCTGGAAACACACACACACACACACACACACACACACACACACACACACACACACACACACACACACACACACACACACACACGCCACATTTTTCTCTAAAGTAATTATCATGATAAGTGTCAGGAAATAAGGAAAAATGTAAAAGAATAACAGATAAGAGAGTCACTAAAGATAACTCAGGTAAACAAGTGGAAGAAGAAGAATAGTTTAAATCGTTTATATTATTATTATTATTATTATTACTATTATTATTATTAAGAACGGTGACTTAACCCCTTGAGGATGATGACTTAACCCCTTGAGGATGATGACTTAACCCCTTCAGAACGATGACTTAACCCCTTCAGAACGATGAATTAATCTAGCACTTACTAGGTTAAGATAACATATTCATAGGATTAACACAGTCATCGCCCATGGATTAAGTTATCATACTCAATGGATTAAAATTATCCTTACTCATTGGACTATTCCACTGTACTCAGGGGTTGGCATCGTACTAAAGGGGTTTAGATACTTTATTTATCAGGCTATTTGAGTACAATGAAATAGTACTCTAGAGCTTAAGATACCGTACTCACTGGGATCGTCTACTGCACTCAGAGGTCGGCGTCGTACCCAAAGACGTATGATTCTTCACTAACGGCGATATTGACGACGCCATCACACACAGTTATCTAGTCACACAAATCATTTATACGACGTAAATAGAAACGTAAAGGCGTTCTTTTACTCTATTGGTTCTTCTTCTGGTTCGTCTGTTTTTTTAGCTTTATTCCCATCTTTTTTTTCCCGTTTCTTCTTCTTTTTCATTTTTTATATTTTGTTTCTTCTTTTATTTCCTCCTATTTTCTGTTCTGAGTTTAATTTGTCTTCTTCATTTATTCCTTCTTCTTTTTCTTCTTCTCTTCTTCTTTATTCCCTTGTGTTTTCTCCTTATTCATTATCATCACCTTCTTCTGCCTCCCCTGATTAGACGCACCAGATATAGTCACGGTCTAATGCTGTCCTTGGTGGAGATAGTACGGTGTTAGGTCAGGTCAGGTCAGGTCAGGTTATTGTTTATAATTAGCGAGGAAAATATTAACCCCTTTATGCACGGGAGTCTCTTTGAGCTGAATAAAATCATCATCTATCCCTAACCTAATCAAATATTAACAGTAACGTCCCAGTAGTGAAGGGGTTAACACATTACTTCACATCCATTACCTGTAAGTAGCTTCACCAGGTGGGGGGTCGGTAACCATTAGCAGAGGAAGCCAAGGTATAAATATATCACTGTAAATAGAACCATTAATCTTGGGAAGCAAATAAGAAGAATTAGAACTGTGCTAATTAATCACTTGTTAATATATTACAAGGTTTGTTATTGAGGAAATCGTGTAAGTAACTTTGTACCATTGGAGAACTGTAAGTATATCGCAAGACATTAGTAAAGTAACACTGTACCACTATAAGTATATCGTAAGGAAATCGTAAGTAACATTGTACCACCCGATCACGATACGTATTTAAAAGAAAATAACACCCAATAAATAACATAGAATACATTACTTCTATGTCACTGTAATAATGTAAACACTAACACCGTAGCAATGATTCACTAAACAAATAAAGTGAAACGATGGAGAGAAAAAATTACAAATGACAAGATAAACAGTAAATCCTTGTAAACATAATTAACGAAAATCCTAAAAGAAATCGTAAAAGAAAAATAGAGAATGAAGCGAATATAAAAATCTCAGATAAGGTTATAGAAGAGACATTAATCAGATATTGGTTATTGATACACAACACCTGAGACGAAGAATGTTGTTACGTGTAAGATAAACAATATTGTAACCTTGAAGTTAAACATAGATACTTGTTTACATAAATACATACACAAGAATGTATTATATGTACTTTAATTCAGGATAGGATACATATGCTCATACATATTACACACACGCACGCACACACACACATATATATACAGTATATATATATATATATATATATATATATATATATATATATATATATATATATATATATATATATATATATATATATATATATATATATATATTGTTACGACCGTGTCGTAGTTTTCTATTTTTTTTTTTATATACCATGCTTCCATGTTCCATATTATTCCTGTAATGATGTGCTGTTAACGTTTTAACTGTTATTATTTGTTTAAACTCATTTTGTATTGTAACCAGTATTCTTTGTTCTCTAACGACCATCTGCATCGTTAAACGACCCACCGGCGGGTCGCATGGCGGGAACCGACCTTATATATAGGACCCACCAACTGACGGAGTTAGTTCAGTCCTCTTGTCATACAGTCCACATCCTTTGAGTGACACTCGTCACCTGTTACTTGTACTTAATTTATTTGTGTTGTTCCTGTCGCCACCAATGTGGTATATGTATGTGAGTACCTATTTATGTCTCTATTTATGTCCATCAGTATTTGCTTAGTTTGCATTTAAGTAATTCAGTGTTGTTTCACGTTAGTTAATTTCAGTGTTAGTTTTTATATGTTTATGCAGTGTTAACGTAATCCAATGCTTTATTATTATTCTTTTGATGTTTCGATGTTTAGTATCATTTGTGTCTAAAAGTTTCGATGGTGAATCAACTTGTTGTGACAGCCTACGAGGCTCTTTGTGTTAATATTTAATTAATTAAATTCGTAAAGTTTTACTTTATTTATTTTTATTCACTTTGAATTTACTTCACTTTTTTTGTTTGGTTACGCCTAGAACTTGGATATTTAAGTAAATTAAGAGACGGCGTAACAATATATATATATATATATATATATATATATATATATATATATATATATATATATATATATATATATATATATATATATTATCTTTTCATTCATTTTTATTCATTCCCTCTTATTCATGTGTGTGTGTGTAAGTTTTTGGTATTTTTCTTTCATAACAAGGCCATAAATACACTTCTTGTTTATCCTTTTTGCTCACACACACACACACACACACACACACACACACACACACACACACTACCAATACCTATCTGGACTAAGTATTTCCCGAAGCATAACTCGAACACACAACAGCTGCAAAGAAATGCGAACACCAATCGTCGCTCAAAATCATCAACCAGGAAGAACGAACAGCACTTGACATTGACCCCTCAACCAACAACACCCAGCAGTCTCCTTTACCAAGAATCTGTGGTGTTTCCTTACTGCTATAGTCAATCAGGCGCTGGTATGAACAGTCACTAGATGAACAGACGACTAAAATTTATACTTGAGCTGGTGGTGGTTTTGGTTAGGTTAGGTTAAATTTGGGTAGGTTAGGTTAGATTTTATGGAACTAGGGAGGGGATCGAACCAGGTACTCAAGAATGTACTCGATAACCCCATCGCCACGTAACCCACAAGTGTACTCGCCTCAACTTGGATATGCTCAAGACACGGGTTATTCCACTGGTCGTCTGCGGAATGTGAAATGATCAATTTCAATTCAATTTCAATTGTTTATTCCTTGATAGAGGAAGCGGGATCCTAGTGCTGTCACTAGGTACCCCTGTACAATGACACCAGAATCATCTGGCAAGTGTGAAAAGTATATACAGTATAAATATTATAAAGGGGCTTACTAAAGCCTAAGGAAGGAAGGATGTTCCTTTAACACATAATCAATATTATTTACAAAATATCTGGCCAGTATTGGGAGGATCATCGTGTCTCCGTCAGGGGGTCGTGGAGTGGTGGTCCAGCAGGCGTCACGGAAGCGTTGTGTGTGGGGACATCTTAGGAGGTAGTGAATAAGGGTGCGGCTGTCGGGTCTTCTGCATAACGCACAAGAGCGTTGCTCAGGGGATGTGGGGATACCAATCTCCCAAGCAAAGTCATACCCAATGATGATACGGGCAGCAATCACGTCCCCCTTCCGCGACCCTTTCCCGTAGACGTACGAGAGGTCAGGAAGTTTACGGAGGACATCGTACCATGTGGGCGGGGAGTCCAGGGGGATGGCTGCTTCCCGAGCTTCTCTCTGTTTGCGGCGGATTTGGGTCCTAATCTGTAAGTGTGTTCAAGGAACAACGTAGTCAGGTGTGGCCTTGTTGCAGCCAGTCTTGGCAAGGTCATCTGCTGCCTCATTCCCCAAGATACCGACATGACTGGGTATCCATAGGAATGTCACAGGGCGGCCTGCATCCTGAAGTGTGGATGTTAACCCTCGTATTCGGAGGATGAGGTCCTTATTTTCCCCAGATCCAAATGCGATCCCGTCGAGAGCAGACCTGGAATCGCAGCAGACAAGCAAGGGGCAGAAACCATCTGCTTCTTCCTCAGCGAGAAGGGCAGCAAGGAGGGCTATTAGTTCAGCCTGAGTGGAGGATGCCCCGTCAGAAACTCTGAGAGACAGTTTGATAGGCTCAGGGGCATGAGGACGGGAGATGTAGACACCAGCCCCGGCCCTACCTGTAGCGGGGTCAACAGAACCATCAGTGTAGAGGACGACCCTACCTGGGGACCAGTGAGCGATCCTGGAGAGGTGGTATTTGCAGAGAATAACAGGGTTCACCTGGGATTTCGGGAGCGGTCCACCGAGGGCAATCACTTCAGGTTGAAAATCCAGCCAGGGAGAAGGAGACGAACCAACAGCAGGGGTGACAACAATATCAGGCAGGAGGTCGTGTTCCTGAAGGGCTCGGATGAGTGACCCTCGCCACTGTCTTCTAGATGGAGGTCGGTCTCGAACAGCAGTAGTCAAGTTGGTTTGGACATAGTTGCCCCTAGGATCCCGTAGAATGGAAACGGCAGTTTTTAGGTAAAACTCCTGGACACGATCCTGTAAGGGGGAAAGACCAAGTTCGGTATATAGAGAAGTAGAGCGTGTCCACTGAGGAGCCCCAAGGATGATACGAGCAGCTTTCCTCTGGATAACTTCGAGACGGTTGACAGCAGTCCGACTAATGTTGACGAGGGCAGGGGCGGCGTAGTCGACACAGGAACGGACAAAAGACTTGTACATGGTGAGAAGTACAGGGATGCTGGCACCAAGGGAACCCCTGCACATGGTAGAGAGGGGAGCGAGACGCCGAAAACATATGTCTCGAAGATAGCGGACTTCAGGGATCTGACAACGTGTGCGAGTTACATACACACCCAGGTATTTTGTCTCATTAACCCAGTCCAAGGGCGTTCCTGATAAGAAAAGGGGTGGAGGTACAACACGACCGTGCCACATGGCTTTTGTTTTCGCAGTTGAAAGAAGGAAACCAAGTGAATCACACTCTCTGGAGACCAGATCAAGGGCTTCCTGCATGCTGAGGTAGTCAGGGGCTTGGAGGAGGACATCGTCGGCATATCCTGAGTGGACAACTTCTGTCGGCCACGGGAGTGATGCAATGGAGTGCATGAGAGTGTTAAACAAGGTGGGACTCAGGACTCCACCTTGAGGGGTGCCGAGGTTCATTTCTTGAACAGGAGACATAGAGCCTTCAACGCGAACCCGGGCCTGACGTCCAGTGAGATAAGAGGCGATCCATTGTAGAAGTCTCCCTTTAACCCCTAACCGTGCAAGTTCAGCTAAAATGAGGGCAGGCTGAGCCGTATCAAAGGCTCCCTTGATATCAAGGAAGACGGAGACGCGGGCAGTCTGATTGCAATAAAAGGAAGCAATGGAGTGTGCTGTGCTGCGATGTTGAATGAAACCATTGAGGGAGTTGTGGAAGCCGCCTATGGTGTGAAGAAGGCGACGATGGAGTATCCTCTCCATCATCTTGCAAACACAGGAGGTAAGACTAATGGGTCGATATTTCCCAGGATCTCCCGGCTTAGGGATGGGGATAATAGTGGCATTTTTCCAGTTGGACGGGAGAACCCCATGTTCATAAGACATATTGTAGAGAGCAAGCAAGGGGCCGTTAGGAATATTAGTACAGGCGTTGAGGACGGAGTAGGTTATCTGATCATCCCCAGGAGAGGTGTCTTTTCTAGAGCGACGAGCACTGTCAAGCTCGAACTGTGTGATGGGATGATCAGTGGGGGCAGGGGAGGTAAGAGCAGCACGAACAACAGGCTCAGACGCATCGATGCGGGCCTGCACTGCCTCCTGCATTGGATCTGGAAGTGCCTCAGGGGAGGAAGCTCGTGCCCAGTCCTCCATTAAAGAGCAGGCAAGGGAGGCGGGGTCAGGGTGGGGAGGAGGCCTCCGTCGAGTACCCCGTATAGCATTAATCCGATTCCATACATAAGAGGGTGACGACTGGAACGATAGAGACCCCGTGAAGGATAGCCAGTCTGCCTCACGTATCCGACGGCGCTCCTGAGTTGCAAAGGAGCACCAATTTTTGAAGTCTTCCCAGTCCTCTGGAGACCGAGACCTCCGTATGGCAGAGTGGAGATCACGGGTTACCTGCCGGAGATGTCTCATGGCAGGGATACGATACCAGTAGTTGGTGGCACTTCTGGGGTGACGGGGAGGGCGTGGAGGGGTAGCGCGATTGACAGAGTCATACACGGCATCAACAAAATCAGCGCTGTAAGAGTCAAGGGACTGAGGGACAACATAGGAATCCGCCCAGGTAGAAAGGTATTGGGTAAAGGAAGGAACAGCATCTTGTGTGAGACGAAGGCGAGGGGATCGATAAGGAGTTGATGTCGGGGCAGAGAAGGAGAGCCTGAGATGGGTAGTAACGGCAAGATGGTCACTATACAGAGCAGGCTCGGTGCAGACGGTAGGATGAAAGGAGGTATGACCGTTCAATAGTAAGCCAACATCAAGGAAACTATGGGGGAGGCGAGTAGGATCGTCAGGACAAAGAAAGCGAACATCATCATCCCCATTAAGAAACTGTGAGAGATGTGATCCGTTAAGGGTACATGGCGTGGGATAATCCGGAGTAAGAGTGGGATGGCGGGCATTAAAGTCGCCAAGAACAATAGTGGGAATCCCATCATGGAGGTCGTGAAGAACCTGAGGGTCCAGAGAATCACTCTTGAAATGAACATTGACTACACGAAGGGTCCGGTCACCAAGAGTAAGGGAGACAGAAAGTAATTCAGACGGGGGTCCATGTGAGTCAGGTGAAGGGAGACGAACAGATGGAATGGTGTTACGCACAAGGGTGAGGAGGCCACGAGCCTGCCCACGGTACCGAGGCAGGGTGTAAACAGAATAGCCAGAGAGGCGGAGTGGAGTAACATCGTCTGTGATGGTTTCCTGAAGTAGAGCAACATCTACTTGATGGGAGAGCACAAACTGGGCGAGGTCTGTCCGGCGAGGTCTAAGTCCCTGGATGTTCCATTGTAAGAAGAGGAGGGAACGGCCTCCGGTGTGAGATGAGTCGGAGGGGCTAGACAGGGCTCCAGAGGAGGTACCAAATTCTGTTGAGAGAAATGGAGAGGGAGGAGTGGGAGAGCGAGGGATGGATCCTCCATCTCGGGAGATGGAAGGAGGCGGGTCATCAGGGCTTGCAAAGTGCGCCCCTGTTGGGTCAGGGTGTCCAGAATGAGTTGTTGTTGCTTCTGCAATGTCGCAATTGTTTTCACAAACAAGTCGAGTTGGGCTGAGAGAAGGTTGATTTGCTTGGAGTGGCGATCCAGACGGAGAGTGATTGTTTCCATAGAACCAACTTGGTGTACCTGTGCAGGAGCTGGAGGTGGCAGCGAGGATTGCCGAGGGCCCGACTGGGCATGTGGTGGTGGTAGCGACGGAGAGGGACGGTGAGGGTTCAGTTGAGTAAGAGGTGGTGGTGCTGGTGAGAGACAGCGGGGGTCCGGGTGGGCAGGAGATGGTGGTGACTGTGTGGCAGGGCCGGCAACGACCTTGTTCCAAGAACGGTAGGGAGAGGGAGGGAGGGGAGAAAGGATGGGTGGTAGGGGTGATGGAGGGGGTGGTAGAGGAGAGGAGATCAATGGGAAATCCTTGGTGGATGGAAGAGGCGGTGGTGGATAGGATTGAGGTTTGGTTGACAGGGGCTTCGTCAGAGACGAGGGCGGTGGTACAAGGTAAGTTTTCCCCGGGCGAGTGCCAGGACGCTGTGGGCAATTGGCATTCCAGGCGTGGTGACTGCCATGGCAATTGACGCACCGTGGAATAACTGGGATTTTGTTCTGAATTTTCGATTTGCATTCCACTGTGTCGTGAGGACCTGCACAGAAACCGCAGGCGACCATCCTCGTGCACTCCCAGGTGCGGTGTTTCCACGATTGGCAACGACCACAGATTTTCGGGGTTCCGATAAATCGGTCGAGAGGACAGTTGTGAATTGGTCCTACATTCACCTTCGGGGGGAGGGGGCCCACCCACCAGCCGATGAGTTCGTTGGATGGACGTTTGGAGACCGGGTTGATGCGGCGTTCCATGTCCAGTAGTTGTGGGAGAAGAGGGCGAAGATCGTCGATAGGGATCTCCCAGGGTACGTGGCGAACCATTACCTTGGTACGACGAGTTTCTGGGGTGATGATGGTGAACTTCAGCATCACCTCCCCCTGGGGAGCAGGAAAGCCCACCTGAGTGAGCAGGCGTACCGTCTCGTCCATTTGTGTGGTGACTATCACGGCTGTGGGACCTCGGCGGAGGCGAAGTGTTGAGTCCTGAAGTGGAGAGCAGTGACGGAAGAACCAGGTCGTCCGTGTGCTCAGAGGCAAGTCCCTAGGGAAGGCGAGACGACGAAGGCGCGACGGGGCAGGGAGACAAAGGGAATCCCCTATGTCCATGGTCGGCGGAGGGTCGGTCATTGAGCCACATGTAAGCTCACTTGGGGACCCCGATGACAGGAGTCCACCCTCTACAGCCCCAGAAGGGGTGCAAGGGGGAGCCGTGGCCCCTGCTGGAGACCCTGACTTCTGAGGTTTCTGCTTCTTCTTTGACGTGTCTTCAAGAAGAAAGTCGTCAGCATCACTGTCACCTACTGCCGCCGTTTCCAACGAACGGGAGCGTTTAACGGCGGGCATAGGGCACGTTGGCAACACTGCAGTCAGGTGGAGTGGTAATGACGTCACTGCTACGTCACACTATCACATTGCGCATGCGCAAACTTGAAAAAGTTTGCTCAGAGGGATCGGGTGGTAGGACCAGATGTTTTATCCCCAAAAAATGACAAAGTCCAAAAGTAACAAAAAAATATATGCCACTGTGCTGATAACTGGGTCTTACTATAGTTGTCTGCACAGGCTGGGATTGGTAGACGCGCTGAATTCGTCAGAAATACGAATTTTAAGGAGCAGTCTCTTACAGCCTTTGTTGACACTACGCACGCATGCGCGTTTCACAATTTATCTGTTTATGGCAAAGTGTGGCAGGTCCCTATTAATGTGAGCGGTGTTTACTGAATCAGCTGACCCTGGCTCGACCTTTTGAGAGACGCAAGCCAAGTGATCTAAGAGTCGTGAATAACATGGTGAATTACTTGGTGTTATTCATTTGGGTGAATATTTGTATAAATCAAAGGTGCTGTCACACACACACACACACACACACACACCACACGTGGCACACCACCAACACACAGTTTCTGAGAAGGAGTTTGAGATTGTATTTAACGAAGTCTTAACTGGGAAAATGTTGTATGGCTTTTGTTATGGGGTAAGTTCTGGCGTGAACATTAAGACTATTTTCATAATTTTTTGTAACTAATATTTTTATCTGCCTGGTACAATTATTTATTAATTTGTATTGTAAGTTATGTCTTGATAGTCGATGTAATGTAACAATTTACTTTTTGTGTTAATGTTACATAAGAACATAAGAACATAAGAAAGTGGGATACTGCAGGAGGCCGACTGGCCCATACAGGGCAGATCCCTTTCACACCCATCCCAGCACTTCCATGTGCCTATCCAACTTCGTCTTGAAGCTCCCTAGCGTCCCCGATCCTACTATAGCACTCGGTAGCCCATTCCACATATCCACAACTCTATTACCAAACCAGTGCTTGCCTATATCCTTTCTGAATCGGAATTTATCTAATTTAAAGCCATTTGTTCTAGTTATTTCGTTATTACTGAGCTTCAGAACATCTTCCATTTTACCCTTGTTAATCCCACTTACCCACTTGTACACCTCTATCATATCTCCCCTAACTCTACGCCTCTCTAATGAATGTAAGCCTAAGCTTTTCAGTCTTTCTTCAAATGGAAGGTTTCTAATATTATGGATCATTTTTGTCATTCTTCTTTGTACTCTCTCCAAAGAATCTATGTCCATTCTATAATAAGGACACCAGAACTGAACCGCATAATCCATGTGTGGCCTCACTAATGCTAGGTAAAGTTTCAAGATAACGTCAGCAGTTCTGTTACTCACAGACCTAGATATGAACCCAAGAATCCTGTTTGCCTTGTTGCGAACGCTAATACATTGTTTTCTAGGTTTCAAGTCGTTGCTAACAAATACACCTAGATCTTTTTCACAAACTGAGTTTTCTATTGCCGTGTTACCTAGTTTATACTTAACGTTTGTATTCGTCTTCCCTATCTGTAGATTGGTTCAGTGTTGCGGCTCTGACTCGTCAACGATGTTAATAAGCTCTTGAGTACATACTGCTGGTGAAACTATGTTATATTAACAACACGACAGACAAGTACTATAATACCTTAACATTTAACAATAATTCAGCCTTAATTTAATTTTTTCACCAACTTAAGACACATAACCCAGAAGGAAGTAAGACGGGCAACATAACGCGGGATATCGTGGCTTCACTAAGTGCAAATTATGGAACTTGAGGTAACACATTATGGGAAAATGCGAGCCCTGCTAAGTGGTTCTCCTCAACATGGACGCAAACATCAGATGGACAAAGAAACAGAAGAACCCCGGATATACATTCATTTATTCTACAAAAAAGTTACGTAAACGAGCGTTAAATACGTTTAAGTAATCACAGTTTACGAAGCTGAAGTCGAGATATTAGAAGATGAAGAAGACTTTAGCATATCAGTATACCCCACGACCGGCGCCAGGATGTTAAGTGTGCCATCAGGGTATATTAGCGCTGAGAGACGGGTGCTATCGTGGTATATTAGCATACCTCCACCCTGAATGGTATATCAAAAAGTACAGGATTTACTTCACAGATATTTAGTTATATCTATCGGTATATTATATAAATTATATCAATATATCTGTTTATACCAAATATGGCATCAGAGTATATCACCGTTTGCCATCATATTCTCTAAATAACCTCAAAGTATACCCCCAATGTATACTATCATACACTATAAATGACACTGTAGTATGTTAGTATATAATCAGGGTATAACATAAATAATATCAGCATTGTTTAGAATATCATATATATTAAGCGTGAGGAATGGATGTATATGATTCAATATATCACAGTTACATAAAGCGGTATGTCAGCTCATCAGCATATCACTAGAATGACATCAGAGTATACGACACTATACTCCAATAAATACTGTCAGGTATCTAAGTATATCAGGGTAATCACTGAGAAGTGTCAGAACATATCAGCATATTCCTTGACTGGTAACAAAGCATATCAACATACTCAAAGTATAATCAATGTCTCCGGAATAAACAAGCCAGTGACAGCAGCATATATTTCTGAAAATCAGCTGTGAAATATGTTCAGAACAGCCCAAAGTATACTATAATACTAAGCAACATTTGAAATATACCAGTATACTTCTTAACAGTCAGGGAAAAAATCATTATACAGATTAGTGTCCTCGAAGCAGATCAACTTGTCTCCTGCTTTCTGGGGACCCATTAGTGGCATATCAGTATATCCAAAGAGACACATCGGAGTATATTACCATATCTCCCAAGTGCCATGAAGGGATATCAACATACCTGAGTATATTAACTAGCTCTCATAGTCTTCCACTCTCTCTTAGATCCATCAGAATATGTCAGCATATCACCCTATCTTCTGAAGGTCCAGTTTACCTTGTTCCGAAAGTATGTCGAAGCATAATAACAGATCCCCTGAATGCCTTGAGAACATATCAGTATACTTCTAGGTTAATTCATATCATATCAGTATATCCCCTGAATCTAAAGTATAACTAACCTCATTTCAAATTATTATCAGAGTATGTTAACATATTCCCTTAGAAGCATACCAGCATATCTCTTATGTCATTAGAGTCAACCAGTATACGCTCAGAGATAGATGCAAGCATATCAGGGTATATTAGCATACCCTGTAAGAGAGATATGAGCCTAGCTACATAACCCAGTATATCAGCATACCCCATATGCTCTTATAGTACATCAGCACACCCTCTGAGAGACAGAACCATACCAACATATCAGAACATATTAGTATATCCTTTAGAGTGATATGAACATAATGGCATATCAGATGACAAGAGTATATCAGCATAGTCTTTGAGGAGCATATCAGACCAACCTAGCATAAGCTCTTTAAGATAGATGGGAGCATATCTTAAATAGACTGGAACATACCAGAGCATTTTAGCATACCCTCAGAGACAGATAAGCGAGCATAGCAGAGAGTATCAAGAGCCCATCAGAGGGAGTGATTAGTTTGTGTGACGGCCGACTGTGGCGCTGGTGCTCCTGTGTCCGTCCCCCGCAGACCACCTCGTTCACCTACGCGAGTTACCGCCTCTATTAACTCAGATTCACGAGACAGTCTGGGCAGGTGAGGTAATGAGCTCGAATTTCTTCAGGTGATATTATTATTAAGGTAAGTGTGTGTGTGTGTTAGATTGTGTAAGTGGTAGTGTTTGTGTAAATGTTAAATAATAATAATAATAATAATAATAATAATAATTAACGGTTTATTGAAAGAGCTTGGCAGCCAGAAGGTGAAAATATACAGTTACATATTTGGGGAATGGGATTCGAATTACAAATAATATACAAGTAACATAAGTGATACAAATAAGATATATAATAACTAGATGGAGAAAAGCTCAAATTACAGTGCATTTCAACATAGTGACAGTGCAAGAAGTAGTATTTACTGGGAGTGAATACACTGGTTTATTACAAGTTATTGTTAATTTTTACAATGGTTGGGACTGGGCTGTTCTTATAGCGGTCAGTTAGTGCACGTATGGGCTGGATGCGGTTGTGGTGTCGAACAGCAATTCTCGGGCTAGGGATCTCAGGTGTAGGTGTAGGTGTGAGTGCTGGTGACCGGGATGTTACATGTGTGTGTTAGTGTAGGTGTAAGTGCTGGTGACCGGGATGTTACATGTGTGTGTTAGTGTAGGTGTGAGTGCTGGTGACCGGGATGTTACATGTGTGCGTTAGTGTAGGTGTAAGTGCTGGTGACCGGGATGTTACATGTGTGTGTTAGTGTAGGTGTGAGTGCTGGTGACCGGGATGTTACATGTTGTGTGTGTAGTTAGTGTAGTGTGTGAGTGCTGGTGACCGGGATGTTACATGTGTGTGTTAGTGTAGGTGTGAGTGCTGGTGACCGGGATGTTACATGTGTGTGTTAGTGTAGGTGTGAGTGCTGGTGACCGGGATGTTACATGTGTGTGTTAGTGTAGGTGTGAGTGCTGGTGACCGGGATGTTACATGTGTGTGTTAGTGTAGGTGTGAGTGCTGGTGACCGGGATGTTACATGTGTGTGTTAGTGTAGGTGTGAGTGCTGGTGACCGGGGACGCTGGGAAAGATCTTGTTTGCGAGGGACAGTTGAGATTGTCTCTCTTATCTAATACGCCGAAGACTACCAGCGTCAGAAAGACTGTCTCTTTTATCTCGTACACAAAAGACTGCCAACGTCAGGGAGAATCTCTCTCTTATCTCTTACACTGGAGACTGCCAGCATCTGGGAGGCTCAGTTAACTCATCCTCCCTCTAAGACAATATACAAGAGAGAGATATCACCCCTTCACTGGCTCTCCCATAATGCTCAACAAGACACACGATTCTGCATTCTCAAAGTGTTACAAGTTCCATTTTTACCATCCAGCTAAGGATAAGAGGCCGCATCTCGTTACCCTGGGATCTCTGAGCAATTTTTTATTTTGTTCGGGGGAAAGGTGGAGGGAAATGAAGGTAGGAGGCGGGGGAGAGGAAGGAGGTTGGAAGAACGGGATATAGAGAGGGGAAGGAGAGCCAAAGCAATTAGCTGTATTTTCACGTCTCCACTTAGTGAGGAAATCTCACGGACGAATCTTTGAGACTCATCAATTTTTGTAGTTAAAACTAAGCCATTAAGTTGTGTTGTAATGTGAGGTGTGCAGTTAGTGGAAGGTTTACCTGTGTGAGTCAGGTAACATGTGGCAGGGTTTGGGTCATCAGGTAAATGGACCTTCCCATTGTGCTCAGACTTCCTTCCCGCGACAACTTATTATTATTATTACTTTTATAACTGAGATTTTCTTCTTATTTTTTCTCGCCTGAGAATTGTTATCATTTTTTTTACCTGAGAGTTTCCCACATTACGGGAGGTTGGTGGCTGGTCCATTACTATTGATTCGTGTGTGTGTTTGTGTTTGTGTGTATATATATGTGTGTGTGTGTGTGTGTGTGTGTGTGTGTGTGTGTGTGTGTGTGTGTCCTTCTAATAGTAGAGTCATTCGCCCTGCCAGGTACTGTACACTCACAGGTGATGGTGGGTGTGAGGTGTTAGTGTAGACCGTCAGAGTAGGGAACATGGTGATATATTCCTGTTTATATACAATGCTGGATGTTTTTGTTTAAGGTCCTGAGATATTTCACACAAGTTAGCAAGTGTTACTCGGGATTGGGTCTGTAACTAAGCTTTATTGAAGCAGTTTTGTCCAGAGATTAAACATAATCATTCACGGTAAAAGATGTTAAGTAAAGGAGATCATTAAGATCTTAATACCATGTAATGATGGGATGATAAGAGGTAATTATGTGTCATGTAAAGATGGTAATTATCTCCCCTGCCTGGTGGAGACGGTGGTCATTCTGGCCAACTTCTGCCATAAATGATTTGATCATCTCCTCTTTACCATAATTACACTTTCTTATTGCCCCTCCTCTTCCTGCCTCACTTAATAACCCTTATAAAACGTCTCCAGATAAAGTATTACATAAGCTCATATTGGCAGGTGTGTATGTACAGTCTCATTTCTTCTCATGCAATCATCACAAAGGTAAATATTCTCAATTAATGTAACTTTTGTATTGTCTGGTGTCGGGTTCAGTAGAGTCGAGCGGCCAGAGTTCACTCTGCCTTTATAAATCGGTTAACAAGTAACTTTACATCTACTTGATATAAATTCTAAACCTCAGACATTCTTGAATATGTAATGAGGTCTTGCATAAACGTGTTTAAACATTTCATATAAAAGAGCGACTGGAATTTTTCAAGATAAAAATATTGTATTGCGGACATAAAGTTTGGCTGTTTAGTCGAGGTTTGTGTGGCTTACATTTATAACTTTTCTTAAGGACAAGATTTTAGTGCACTTAATATACATGATAAGTATTTAGGGGTATATATAACGTGTTGGTCAGTGTGAGACAACTTGGTACGGTTTTTGATTGACGTGTAAGGTCGTGACAGTAGTGTAGGGAACATTATATTTTAGTCAAACATTAATTTTCATTCTTGTTCATGTTTTAAAAATTATGTAAGAAGCTTATTAATTAGACCTTTAATTAACATGTGCTTCAGTTTCTTGTTTTTAATTAGATCGCGTTTTCTGCTTCCATCATCATCATCATCATCATCATCATTATTATTATTATTATTATTATTATTATTATTATTATTATTATTATTATTATTATTATTATTTAACTATTTCTTTTTCTCTCACCTACAATATTTACTCTTCTCTTCTCTTCTTCCTTTATGTCAATTAAGATTTCTCTCCAACAATCTGATAATATTTTCATTCATTCATTTATTATTTTGTTTCGTTTTTCTCTCAATTTTATTTTCTATTCTTCCCTTAGTCTTCTTCATCTTCTCTAGACACCATTTCATTTTAACAAATATGTTTTCCTTATAATTTCTTAAGTTTTAACCTCACTGAGCTCATTACTGCACAGATAGGAAGACGGTAAACAAATTAAGAACATTTTTGTATTGTATTGAACCACATCAGGTCGCGCTGTGGTAATGTTTTGGGTAGTGGTGGTGATGGGTGATGGTGATGGAGGATGATGGTGATGGCCGTGGTGTTATGGTTGTGGTAATTGTGGTGGTAATGACGAAACGAAGTTGGTTGTGATGGTTTTGGTAATGGTGGGTGTAGATGGTTGTTGTGATAGTGGTGATGATAGTGATCGTAGGAGTGTGTGTACAATAGAGTATGGATTACGCTAGACACTGTTCTCTCTGCCTGTGTTTGAGAGAGAGAGAGAGAGAGAGAGAGAGAGAGAGAGAGACTACTACATATCAGTATTAACTTACCTGACACGCTCACCTCAAGCCACGGAATAAATCCTTCGCCTGCTTCACACACACACACACACACACATCTCAGTCTCTAATAACCATCACCCTAGCGACAGTGTTTATGTTGTGACGATAAACAAGCATTAGTGTGTCCGTCAGGTAGAATTATCATACCCAACACCTTGACAGATATAATTCATCTCCTTTTAACTCATTGTCAAGGTAATTTTTTCTATTGGATGTATATATATATAGATAAGACGTATTATTTTATGACAATGTTTGTGTAGATAGAGTCAGGGTTCCTACACACATTTGCCTCAGTAAGTCAGGCGAGTATTTCTGGGTCATAACACAGGGTAAAGTTAACGGTGTGGCTGACAGTATATTTATTTTATGTTTTGCACAACGGAGGTCAAATATTGGTTCTGTTGCTCTCATTTTAATACACTGTTGTGATTCACTCAGCCTGGTGCCCATGATGTTCCTCTTTCTCCTCCTCCTACCCCCTTCTTTTTGTTCCTCCTCCTCCTCCCCTTCTTATTGTTTCTCCTCCTTTTCTTGTTTCTTCGCCTTCTCATCCTCTTCCTGTTTCTTGGATTTATCTATATTATATTAATTCGTTATAATAGTATATCACTTTTATATAAGATATATTAGGGAAGGATATACTATATACTTGTGGTAATATGGTGTGATATATTTATTAATGTATGTATTAGATTCTTGACGCAGTTTTGTCTTAAATATCATCTTTAACTCATAACTTTGTTTACTGTTACCTGCGCTGTGTCCATAAGCCGGGGCGGTGAGTCACGGGTGTTGTGGAGTGTTGATATATGGCTTGTGTGTGTGTGTGTGTGTGTGTGTGTGTGTGTGTGTGTGTGTGTGTGTGTGTGTGTGTGTGTGTGTGTGTGTGTGTAATAATAATAATAATAATAATAATTAACGGTTTATGGAAAGAGCTTGGCAGCCAGAAGGCTGAAAATATACAGTTACATATTTGGGGAATGGGTTTCGAATTACAAATAATATACAAGTAACATAAGTGATACAAATAAGATATATAATAACTAGATGGGGAAAAGCTCAAACTACAGGGCATTTCAACATAGTGACAGTACAAGAAGTAGTATTTACTGGGAGTGAATACACTGGTTTATTACAAGTTATTGTTAATTTTTACAATGGTTGGGACTGGGCTGTTCTTATAGCGGTCAGTTAGTGCACGTATGGGCTGGATGCGGTTGTGGTGTCGAACAGCAATTCTCGGGCTGGGGATCTCAGGTGGTAGTAGGAGCCGGTGTCGAGGATGGTGTAGAAGCTTCTTACCAAATTTGCAAATGAGGTCGTGGTGATGGTCAGTGAGAGTCGAAAGGGTTAGTGTGTTGAGCGCTTCTTGATATGTGGAGTAGGAAGGGGAGAGAATAATCTTGCATGCCCTCTTTTGCACTTTTTCTAGGTGTTTACATTGTGTGGCATTTAGGGAGGAAGACCAGGTGGGGGAGGCATAGGTGAGCTTGGGAAGTATGAATGTTGTGTAAACACTGAGGAGCTCGGGTGCAGGAACTCCGAGGGACTTGAGTCGGCGGAGGAGGTGGAGACGGAAACTGGAGGATTTGACAACTTCACTGACGTGTGGTTTCCAATTTAGTTTGTTGTCTATGGTGACGCCGAGGAGCTTTGTGGAATCTACAACCTGGAGTGTGTTCGGACCTAAAGTAATGGAAGGAGGTGGGACAATGTCGGAGGAGAGGTTGATGTGCATAACCATGGTCTTGGTATGGTTGATGGTGACATGGTTGTTGGTGGCCCAGTTTTGGAGACTGTTCAATAAATCCTGAAGGGCGGTATAGTTGGGAGCAGAATTGTTGACGCTGATCCCAATGGTGGAGTCGTCGACATATTTCCAGCGAGCAGGGGTTTCTCTTAGGGCATCATTGATGAGCATAAGGAAGCAGAGTGGCCCCGGGGCATCTTGGTGCCTTGGGGGACGCCACAGGTGAGTGACTGAAAGGTGGAGACAGCCCCTCGGAAGCGTACAGCTTGGCGTCGGTCACTGAGGAAGTCTGTAAGCCATGGTGTAAGACTTCTCCGAAGCCCGAGGTCAATAGCTTTGTTGATGATTATATTGTGGTCGACCAGGTCGAATGCTTTAGTGAAATCAATGAAGGCGACAGCTACAGACGTTTTTCGTTTCTCGAGATGGCGGTATATGTAATCGAGAAAGCTGACAAGACAGTGAGTGGTGGAGGAAGTTTTCATGTTGCCAAATTGCTGAGGGTCTACGACTCCTGCAATATCAGCATAAGCCCAGTCGAACACAAAACTTTCACAGATTAGGCTGGGTATTGGGGTGATTGCAATAGGTCGTAGCTGATTTTAGGATTGTGGGCTGGTTGACTTGGGCACTGGTGATACATAAGAGGTCTTTCAGTCAGCTGTGTGTGTGTGTGTGTGTGTGTGTGTGTGTGTGTGTGTGTGTGTGTGTGTGTAGCAAATCTCCTCACTAGATTTATGGCTCCATTACCAAGGAATTCTCAGCCATTCTTAGTATTTCGTGGACGAATTTTGAGATCATGGGAAAATTTACCACAAACTTTAAAGTCACATAAAGCTTATTGTGCCCATGAGTTATCTGGGTATTATACTGTTTATGATGGATTGTGAGGCAGCCTTATACTGATCTTACAAATGCTGCTCAAGATACACTTTTAACACACACACACACACACATTCTCCCATCTTGTACTTCCCTCCAAGTACAGTATATGACCTGCAGGTACTCAGATACAAGGGACACACGGACCTCCTAACAAGTCAACATCAGTAACTCCCTCTATTAGTGTCCACGTCCCGTCTTACTTGAGTCCAGATGTATGGATTGTGTCACTACTCGCTACAGGACTGTCAGAAAACGTCACCTAACTTAAACTGATGGGACGGCTCGTGTAGTATCTCCTGTACTGTCAAACTTGCCGAGTTACATTGAATAATGACTTTAAACACAGCAAAAGGTATTTACCTGAGTGATAGACAAAGAGACAGATCATCAGTATAGACTTTAATAGTTGAACTGAAATTAATATTAATATGGAGACAACGCTGTAAACTTTATTTTCATATATCAAATGTGTCTTCCTAAAGTTGATATTTGGCACCAGGTCGGGGTGACAGCCTTGAGTAGTGTACAGTATGTTCCCTGAGTGGCTGTTAAGACAAGCTGCTTGATTTGTTGCCGCGTCAGGCCCTGAGGGAGGGAAGGAGGGAAGGTGTCGTGGCAGTATTGTAGTAGTAGATAACATTGTCGTGAGGGAGGGAGGCAGGGAGGGAAGGTGTCGTGGCAGTATTGTAGTAGTAGATAACATTGTCGTGATGGAGGGAGGGAGGGAGGGAGGGAAGGTGTCGTGGCAGTATTGTAGTAGTAGATAACATTGTCGTGATGGAGGGAGGGAGGGAAGGAGGAAGGTGTCGTGGCAGTATTAGTAGTAGTAAGATAACATTGTCGTGATGGGGAGGGAGGGGAGAAGGAGGGGAAGGTGTCGTGGCAATGTTAGCCAGTAGTAGATAACATTGTCTCGTGATGGAGGAGGGAAGGAAGGAGAAGGTGTCGTGGCAGTATTGTAGTAGTGAATAACATTGTCGTGATGGAGAGGGAGGGGAGGGAGGAGGAAGGTGTCGTGGCAGTATTAGTAGTAGATAACATTGTCGTGATGGAGGGAGGGAGGAGGGAGGAGGAAGGTGTCGTGGCAGTAGTGTAGTAGTAGATAACATTGTCGTGATGGAGGGGAGGGAGGGAGGGAGGGAGGAAGGTGTCGTGGCAGTATTGCCGTGGTAGATAACATTGTCGTGATGGAGGGAGGGGAGGGAAGGTGTCGTGGCAGTATTTTTTTTTTATCCTCTTCGCCACTGATCGGCTTGTTAGCCGCTTGGGCGATCGGTCACGTCTCTTTTCCTTTATATTCTTCACCAAAAGGTCGGCTCGCTAGCCGCCCGGGCGATCGGTCACGTCTCTGTCACGCACTGTTGGCAAATACTGGGCATGCACCGGCTCCTGAATGTACCTGAACCCGCTCAAGTGTTGGTTAAGTCTTCTCTTGAAAGAGCTCACACTCGGTGCCGTCACAACACTCTCTGGTAGATTGTTCCAAGAGTTTACAACCCTCACTCCGAAAAAGTTTGCCCTCACGGTTTTCCGGACTTGCGGCTTCTTCAATCTTGAGCTGTGACCCCTTGTGGGGCGAGCGTCCACCAGCTCCAAGTAAGGACACTCAACTGAGTAGTGCCCCCTGAGATGCTTATAAACCTCAACTAGGTACCCCCTTGCCCGTCTGTAGTATAAGCTAGGCAAGTTCAGGCGCTCCAATCTCTCAGGGTAGCTGAGATGCCGAAGTGCAGGCACCAGTTTGGTGGCCCTCCTTTGAACATTTTCAACCAACTGACAGTCCCTAGCATATCTCGGGGACCAGATGGGGTGACAGTACTCCAGATGGGGAAGCACTTCACTCTTGAAGATCGTCACGAGGGACGGACCGTCTAGTTATCTGAACGACCTTCTTATAAGACCCAATAATTTATTTGCCTGATTTACCTTCTTCTCACAATGGCCCGAGAACTTCAGCTCATTGTCAACATACACACCTAGGTCCTTCTCACACACAGTCTCAACTAGTACATTTTCTTCATCCCGTTGGGACATATGGTACGCCTCCTTACCGTTGGTACGCCGCAGGTGCATCCTCTTACACTTCGTGACATTGAATCTCAGCAGCCATTCCTTCGACCATTCCTGGAGCCCACAGAGGTCCTTCTGCAGCTCTTCACAGTCCGCTTGGTTCTTAATTTCCCGAAATAACTTGCCATCATCGGCAAACATTTGTATGGAGGAGTGTACAACGTCAGGCATATCATTTATGAAACAAACAACAGCGGGCCCAATACACTACCCTGCGGTACCCCACTTGTTACAGGTACAGATGACGATTTCGTGCCATTAATCACCACACATTGCTTGCGGTCATGTAGAAAGTCTTATCCACGCTAGGACATTTCCCCGAATTCCGTACCCTTCCAGTTTGATTTTCAGCCTTTCGTGGGGTACACTGTCGAAAGCCTTGGCAAAATCTAGGTAAATATTGTCGATATTACCACCCCGTTCTAGAATATGGGTCCAAATATCAAATACCTTGAGCAATTGTGTCAAGCAAGAGCGCCCCGGCATAAAACCGTGTTGGCAATCTTTTACAAGGTTGTTTCGTAGTAGATGTTCCATCGCTGCATCTCTGATAATACTCTCAAGTACCTTACATATTATGCTGGTCAGGCTCACCGGTCTATAGTTGTTCGTGGAGTGACTATCGCCCTTCTTGAAGATAGGACTCACATAAGCCACTTTCCATTCACTGGGGACCATTTGTTCATCCAGGCATTTACAAAACAGAATCTTCAGGGGCTCTGCAAGCTCGTTGCACAGCTCCCTTAGCACTCTAGGATGCACCATGTCAGGTCCAGGACTCTTATGGAGTATTGTAGTAGTAGATAACATTGTCGTGATGGAGGGAGGGAGGGAGGGAAGGTGTCGTGGCAGTATTGTAGTAGTAGATAACATTGTCGTGATGGAGGGAGGGAGGGAGGGA
>NW_024740256.1:0-17630 GCF_018991925.1 Homarus americanus | reverse complement strand
AGTATAGCAAAGGCCCTTGATCGAGTATAACAAATGCCCCCGGTTGAGTGTAACAAAGCCTCCTCATCGACTATAACAACGTCCCCTGATCGAGTATAACACTTCCCCTGATTGAGTATAACATATCCCCTGATCGAGTATAACAAAGCCCCCTGATCGAGGAAAACAAAGGCCCCTGGTCGAGTATAACAAAGTACTCTCATCGAGCAAAACAAAGGCTCCTGGTCGAGTATAACAAAGCCCTCTAATCGAGTATAACAAAGTCCCCTGATCTAGTATAACAAAGTCCCATGGTCGAGTATAACAAAGTCCCTTCATCGAGTATAACAAAGGCCCCTGATCGAGTATAACAAAGGGCCCCGTTTGAGTACAACAAAGCCTCCTGATCGAGTATAACAAAGTCCCCTGATCGAGTATAACACAGCCCCTGATCGAGTATAACATATCACCTGATCGTGTATAATAAAGTTCCCTGGTCGAGTATAGTAATGTCCCCTGATCGAGTATAACAAAGTCCCCTGATCGAGTATAACAAAGGTCCTTGATCGAGTATAATAAAGGCACCTGATCGAGTATAACAAAGTCCCCTGATCGAATATATAAATGTCCCCTTATCTAGTATAACAAAATCCCGTGATCGACTATAGCAAAGGTCCTTGATCGAGTATAACAACGGCCCCCGGTTGAATATAACAAAGCATCCTCATGGACTATAACAACGTCCCCTGATCGAGTATAACACATCCCCTGATTGAGTATAACATATCCCCTGATCGTGTAAAACAAAGTCCTCTAATCGAGTATAACAAAGGTCCCTGATCGAATATAAGAAAGCCCCCGAATCGAATATAACAAAGTCCCTGATCGAGTATAACAAAGGCCCTTGATCGAGAATAACAAAGTCCCCTAATCGAGTATAACAAAGTCCCCTTATCGAGAATAACAAAGTCCCCTGATCGAGTATAACAAAGTTCCCTGGTCGAGAATAACAAAATCCCCTAATCGAATATAACAATGCCCCCTGGTCGAGTACAACAAAGGCCACTAGTCGAGCATAACAAAGGACCCTGATCGACTATAACACATCCCCTGATCGAGTATAACATATCCCCTGATCGTGTATAACAAAGTTCGCTGGTCGAGTATAGTAATGTCCCCTGATCAAGTAAGACAATGCCTCCTGATCGAGTATAACAAAGTCCCCTGGTCGAGTATAACAAAGTCCCCTGATCGAGTATAACAAAGTCTTCTGATCGAGGATTACGAAGTCCCTGATCGAGTATAACAAAGGTCCTTGATCGAGTATAATAAAGGCCCCTGATCGAGTATAACAAAGTCCTTTGATCGAATATAAAAAAGTCCCCTGATCGAGTAAAACAAAGTCCCCTGGTCGAGCATAACAAAGTCCCCTGATCGAGTATAACAAAGTTTCCTGGTCGAGTATAGTAATGTCCCCAGATCGAGTAAGACAATGCCTCCTGATCGAGTATAACAAAGTCCCCTGGTCGAGTATAACAAAGTCCCCTCATCGAGTATAACAAAGTCTTCTGATCGAAGATTACAAAGTCCCCTGATCGAGTATAACAAAGGTCATTGATCGAGTATAATTTAGGCCCTGATCGAGTATAACAAAGTCCTTTGATTGAATATAAAAAAGTCCCCTGATCGAGTAAAACAAAGTCCCCTGGTCGAGTATAATAAATCCCCTGATCAAGTATAACAAAGCCCCCTGATCGAGGAAAACAAAATCCCCCGATCGAGTATAACAAAGTCCTCTCATCGAGCATAACAAAGTCCTCTGATCTAGTATAACAAAATCATCGAGTATATGTTGGAAGTCCCCTAATCGAATATAACAAAGCCCCCTGATCGAGTATAATAAAGGCCCTGATCGATTATAACAAAGTCCTTGATCGAGTATAACAAAGGCCCTTGATCGAGTATAACAAAGTCCCCAAATCGAGTATAACAAAGTCCCCTTATCGAGAATAACAAAGTCCCCTTTTCGAGTATAACAAAGTCCCCAGATCGAGTATAACAAAGTTCCCTGGTCGAGTATAACAAAATACCTAATCGAATATAACAAAGCCCCCTCATCGAGTACAACAAATGCCACTGGTCGAGCATAACAAAGGACCTTGGTCGAGTGTAACAAAGCCCCCTCATCGAGCATAATAAAGGCCTTGATCGAGAATAACAAAATCCCCTGATCTAGTATAACAAAATCCCGTGAACGAGTATAGCAAAGACCCTTGATCGAGTATAACAAATGCCCCTCATCGAGTAAAACAAAGTCCCCTAATCGAATATAACAAAGCCCCCTGATCGAGTATAACAAAGGCCACTGGTCGAGCATAAGAAAGGACCCTGGTCGAGAATAACAAAGCCCCCCTCATCGAGTATAATAAAGGCCCTGATCGAGTATAACAAAGTCTCATGATCGAGTATAACAAAGTCCCCTGATCTAGTATAACAAAATCCCGTGATCGAGTATAGCAAAGGCCCTTGATCTAGTATAACAAAATCCCCTAATCGAATATAACAAAGCCCCCTGATCGAGTATAACAAAGGCCACTGGTCGAGCATAAGAAAGGACCCTGGTCGATTATAACAAAGTGCCCTGATCGAGTATAACAACTCCTACTCATCAGGTATAACAAAGTCCCTGATCGAGTATAACAAAGTCCCCTGATCGAGTATATCAAAGCCCCCACATCGAGTATAACAAAGTCCCCTAATCGAGTATAACAAAGTCTCCTGGTCGAGTATAACAAAGGCCCCTGATCTCGTATAACACAGTCCCCTTATCGAGAATAACAAAGTCTCCTGATCGAGTAAAACAATGCCTCCTGATCCAGTATAACAAAGTCCCATGGTCGAGTATAACAAAGTCCCCTGATCGACTATAACAAAGTTTGCTGATCGAGGATTACAAAGTCCCTGATCGAGTATAACAAAGGTCCTCGATCGAGAATAATAAAGGCCCCTGATCGAGTATAACAAAATCCCCCGATCGAGAATAACAAAGTCCCCTGATCGAGAATAACAAAGTCCCCTGATAGAGGAAAACAAAGCCCTCTGATCGAGTATAACAAAGTCCCTTATCGAGCATAAAAAGGCCCCTGGTCGAGTATAACCAAGACCCCCTGATCGAATATTACAAAGTCCAGTGATAAAATATAACAAAGTCCCCTGATCGAGTATAACAAAGTGTCTTGGTCGAGTATAACAAAAGCCCCTGATGGAGTATAACAAAGACCCTGATGGAGTATAACAAAGACCCCTGATCAAGGAAAACAAAGCCCCCTGATTGAGTATAACAAAGTCCCCTCATCGAGTATAACACATCCCCTGATCAAGTATAACATATCCCCTGTTCGTGTATAACAAAGTTCCCTGGTCGAGTATAGTAATGTCCCCTAATCGAGTATAATAAAGACGCCTTATCGAGCATAACAAAGGCCCTTGGTCGAGTATAACAAAGCCCCCCTGATCGAATATTACAAAGTCCCCTGATCAAGTGTAACAAAGTCCCCTGATTGAGTATAACAAAGACCATGATGGAGTATAACAAAGTCCCCTGATCGTTGAAAACAAAGCCCCCTGATCGAGTATAACAAAGTCCCCTGATCGAGTATAACAAAGCACCCTGGTCGAGTATAACAAAGCCCCCTAATCAAGTATAACAAAGTCCCCTGACCAAGTATAACAAAGTCCCCTGATCGAGGAAAACAAAGCCCCCTAATCGAGTATAACAAAGTCCCCTGATCGAGCATAACAAAGCACCCTGGTCGAGTATAACAAAGCCCCCTGATCGAGTATAACAAAGCCCCCTTATCGAGCATAACAAAGGCCCCTGGTCGAGTGTAACAAAGCCCCCCTGATCGAATATTACAAAGTCCCCTGATCAAGTATAACAAAGTCCCCTGATTGAGTATAACAAAGTCCCCTTGTCGAGTATAACAAAGGCCCCTGATGGAGTATAACAAAGACCATGATTTAGTATAACCAAGTCCCCTGATCGATAATATCAAACCCCCCTGGTCGAGTATAATAAAGGCCCTGATCGAGTATAATAAAGTCTCATGATCGAGTATAACAAATTCCACTGGTTCGAGTATAACAAAAGCCCCTGATAGAGTATATCAAAGGCCTCTGATCGAGCATAACAAAGGCCCCTGGTCGAGAATAAAAAAGGCCCCTGATCGAGTATAACAAAGTCCCCTGATCGAGAATAACAAAGGCCCCTAATCGAGTCTAACAAAGTCCGCTGATCGAGTTTAGCAAAGGCCCTTGATCGAGTATAACAAACGCCCCTCAAGGAGTATTCCAAAGTCCCCACATCGAATATAACAAAGCCCCCTGATCGAGTATAACAAAGTCCCCTGGTTGAATATAACAATGGCCCATGATTGAGTATAACAAAGGCCCCTCATCGAGTATAACAGGGGCCCCTCATCGAGTCTAACAAAGTCCCCTGATCGATTATGACAAAGGCCCTTGATCGAGTAAAACAAAGCCCAATCATCGAGTATAAACAAGTCCCCTAATCGAGTATAACAAAGTCCCCTGGTCGAGGAAAACAAAGCTCCCTGATCGAGTATAACAAAGTCCCCTGATTGAGTATCACAAAGTCCCCTGGTTGACCATAACAAAGGCCCCTGGTCGAGTATAACAAAGTCCCCTAATCGAATATAACAAAGCCCCCTGGTCGAGTATAACAAAGGCCACTGGTCGAGCATAATAAAGGACCCTGGTAGAGTATAACAAAGCCCCCATGATCGAATATTACAAAATCAAGTGATCAAGTATAACAAAGTCCCTGAACGAGTATAACAAAGTCCCCTGGTCGAGTATAACAAAGGCCCCTGATGGAGTATAACAAAGTCCCCTAATCGAGTATAACAAAGTCCCCTGGTCGAGGAAAACAAAGCTCCCTGATCGAGTATAACAAAGTCCCCTGATTGAGTATAACAAAGTCCCCTGGTTGACCATAACAAAGGCCCCTGGTCGAGTATAACAAAGTCCCCCTGATCGAATATGACAAAGTACAGTGATCAAGTATAACAAAGTCCCCTGATCGAGTATAACAAAGCCCAATCATCGAGTATAACAAAGTCCCCTAATCGAGTATAACAAAGTCCTCTGGTCGAGCATAACAAAGTCCCCTGATCGAGTATAACAAAGTCCCCTGATCGAGTATAACAAAGTCCTCTTATTGACCATAACAAAGGCCCCTGGTCGAGTATAACAAAGCCCCCCTGATCGAATATTACAAAGTCCAGTGATCATGTATAACAAAGTCCCCTGATCGAGTATAACAAAGTCCCTTTGTCGAGTATAACAAAGTCCTTTGGTCGAGTATAACTAAGGCCCCTCATCGAGCATATCAATGTCCCCTGGTCGAGTATAAGAAAGTCCCCTGGTCGAGTATAACCAAGGCCCCTGATCGAGAATAACAAAGTCCTCTGATCGAATATAACAAAGTCCACTTATCGAGCATAACAAAGGCCCCTCTTCGAGCATAACAAACCCCCCCCTCATCGAATAATACAAAGTCCCCTGATCAAGTATAACAAAGTCCCGTGATCGAGTATAACAAAGTCCCCCCATCGAGTATAACAAAGTCCTCTGATCGAGCATAACAAAGTCCCCTTGACGTGTATAACAAAGTCCCCTGGTCGAGTATAACAAATTCCCCTGATCGAGTATAACAAAGTCCCCTGATCGAGTATAACAAAGTCCCCTGGTCGAGTAAAACAAAGTCCCCTGATCGAGAATAACAAAGGCCCCTGATCGAATAAAACAAAGTCCCCTTATCGAGCATAACAAAGGCCCCTGGTCGAGTATAACAAAGCCCCCCTGAACGAATATTACAAAGTCCAGTGATCAAGTATAACAAAGTCCCCTAATCGAGTATAACAAAGGCCCCTGATGGAGTATAACAAAGACCCCTGATCAAGGAAAACAACGCCCCTTGATCGAGTATAACAAAGACCCCTGATCAAGGAAAACAACGCCCCTTGATCGAGTATAACAAAGTCACCTGATCGAGTATAACAAAGCCCCCTGATCGAATATAACAAAGTCCTCCGGTCGAGCATAACAAAGGCCCCTGATCGAGTATAACAAAGTCCCCTGATCGAGTATAACAAAGTCCCCTTATCGAGCATAACAAAGGCCCCTGGTCGATTATAACAAAGCCCCCCTGATCGAATATTACAAAGTCCCCTGATAAAGTATAACAAAGTCCCCTGATCGAGTATAACAAATTCCCCTTGTCGAGTATAACAAAGGCCCCTGATGGAGTATAACAAAGACCAAGATGAAGTATGACAAATGTCACCTGATCGAGGAAACGAAAGCCTCCTGATCGGGTATAGCAAAGTCCCCTGATCGGGTATAACAAAGCACCCTGGTGGAGAATAACAAAGCCCCCTTATCGAGTATAACAAAGTCCTCTGATCGAGTATAACAAAGTCCCCTGATCGAGTATAACAAAGACCATGATGGAGTATAATAAAGGCCCCTGATCGAGTATAACAAAGCCCCATCAACGAGTATAACAAAGTCCCCTGATCGAGTATAACAAAGTTCCCTGGTGGAGTATAACAAAGACCCTGAACAAGTATAAAAAAGTCCTCAGATCGAGTAAAACAAAGTCCCCTGGTCGAGTATAACAAAGTCCTCAGATCGAGTATAACAAAGCCCCCTGGTCGAGTATAACAAAGTCCCCTGATCGAGTAAAACAAAGTCCCCTGGCCGAGTATAACAAATTCCCTGGTCGAGTAATAAAGTCACCTGATCGAGTATAACAAAGGCCCTTGATTGAGTATAATAAGTCCTGGTTGACCATAATAAAAGCCCCACTGAGTATAATAAAGGTCCCTAATCCGGAATATAACAAAGCCCCCTGGTCGAGGTATAGCAAGGCCCTGATGGGTATAACAAAGTCCCCTGATCGAGTATATCAAAGCCCCTGATCGAGTATAAGAAAAGTCCCTGATCAGGTATAGCCAAAAGTCCTCACGTTGGGGCGCCAACAAAGGCCCTGATCGGGTATAACAAAGTCCCCTGATCGGGTATAACAAAGTCCCTTATCAGGCATAACAAAGGCCCTGGTCAGGTATAACAAAAGCCCCTGATCCGAATATTTTTTTCATTCCATTGATCAAGTATAACAAGTCCCCTGATCGAGTATAACAAAAGTCGCTTTGTGGTAACAAAGATCCTTTGGTCGGAAGTATAACCACGGCCCCTCATCAGGCATAACCAGGAATTACATATCAGGAAATTTTTATAAAGTCCCCTGGTCGAGTATTACAAATTCCCCTGATCGAGTATAACAATGTCCCCTGGTCGAGTATAACAAAGTCCCCTGGTCGAGTATAACGAAGGCCCCTGATCGAGAATAACAAAGTCCTCTGATCGAATATAACAAAGTCCACTTATCGAGCATAACAAAGGCACCTCTTCGAGCATAACAAACCCCCCCTCATCGAATAATAGAAAGTCCCCTGATCAAGTATAACAAAGTCCCGTGATCGAGTATAACAAAGTCCCCCATCAGAGTAACAAAAGTCCTCTGATCGAGTATAACAAAGTCCCCTGGTCGTGTGCTAACAAAGTCCCTGGTCAGTATAACAAATTACATATCGGGCATAACAAAGTCCCCTCGCCGAGTATAACAAAATTACTCAGTGGAAGAGTAAGCAAAGTCCCCTAGTCCGAGGTAACAAAAGGCCCTGATGCAGGTATAACAAGTCCATATCGAGCATAACAAAGACCCTGGTCCGAGTATAACTTAAAGACCTGGTCGAGAGCACAACAAACCCCTGAGCGAATATTACAAAAGTCCATTGATCCAGAGTATAACAAGTCCCTAATCAGTATAACGAAATCCCTGGTCGAGGAGTACCAACAAAGGCCCCTGATGGAGTATAACAAAGACCCCTGATCAAGGAAAACAACGCCCCCTGATCGAGTATAACAAAGTCCTTTGATCGAGTATAACAAAGTCCCCTGATCGAGTATAATAAATTCCCCTTATCGAGTATAACAAAGTCCCCTTGTCCAGTATAACAAATTCCCCTGATCGAGTATAACAAAGTCCTTTGATCGAGTATAACCAAGGCCCCTGATCGAGTATAACAAAGGCCCCCTGTTGAGTATAACAAAGCCTCCTGATCGAGTATAACAAAGTCCCCTTATCGAGCATGACAAAGGCCCCTGGTCGAGCATAACAAAGCCCCCCTGATCGAATAATGCAAAGTCCCCTGATCAAGTTTAACAAAGTCCCCTGATCAAGTATAACAAAGACCCTGGAGTATAACAAAGGCCCCTAATGGAGTATAACAAAGACCCTGATGGAGTATAACAAAGTCCCCTGATCGAGGAAAACAAAGCCCTCTGATCGAGTATAACAAGGTCCCCTGATTGAGTATAACAAAGGCCCCTCATGGAGTATAAAACATCCCCTGATCGAGTATAACATATCCCCTCATCGTGTATAACAAAGTTCCCTGGTCGAGTAGAGTAATGTCCCCTAATCGAGTATAACAAAGGCCCCTGATCGAGTATAATAAAGTCCCCTTATCGAGCATCACAAAAACCCCTGATGGAGTATAACAAAGACCAAGTTGGAGTATAACAAATGTCACCTGATCGAGGAAAACAAAGCCTCCTGATCGAGTATAACAAAGGCCACGGGTCGATCATAACAAATGACCCTGGTCCAGTATAACAAAGTCCCCTGATTGAGTATAACAAAGTCCAATCATCGAGTATAACAAATACCCTGATCGAGTATAACAAAGTCCCCTGATCGAGTATATCAAAGCCCCCTGATCGAGTATAACAAAGGCCCCTCATCGAGTATAGCAAAGTCCCCTGATCGAGTATAACAAAGTCCCCTGGTCGAGTATAAGTCTCCTCATCGAGTATAACAAAGGCCCCTGATCGAGTATAACAAAGTCCCCTTATCGAGCATAACAAAGGCCCCTGGTCGAGTATAACAAAGCCCCCCTGATCGAAAATTACAAAGTCCCCTGATCAGGTACAACAAATTCCCCTGGTCGATTATAACAAAGCCCCTCTGATCGAATATTACAAAGTCCCCTGATTAAGTATAACAAAGTCCCTTGATCGAGTATAACAAATTCCCCTTGTCGAGTATAACAAACACCCCTGATGGAGTATAACAAAGACCAAGATGGAGTATAACAAATGTCACCTGATCGAGGAAAACAAAGCCTCCTGATCGAGTATAACAAAGTCCCCTGATCGAGTATAACAAAGCACCCTGGTGGAGAATAACAAAGCCCCCTGGTCGAGTATAACAAAGCCCACTGATCGAGTATATTAAAGTCCCCTGATCGAGTATAACAAAGGCCCCTAATCGAGTCTAACAAAGTCCCCTGATCGAGTATAGCAAAGGCCCTTGATCGAGTATAACAAATGCCCCTCATCGAGTATAACAAAGTCCCCTAATCTAATATAACAAAGCCTTTGATCGAGTATAACAAAGGCCACGGGTCGAAGAGCACCCAACGAGGACCCACGATTAAGGTATAATAAAGTCCCTGATCGAGGAAACTATAACAAGGTCCACAATCATCAGGTATAAGCAAATACCTGATCAGGTATAACAAAGTCCCCTGATCGAGTAAAACAAAGCCCCCTGATCGAGTATAACAAAGTCCCCTGATCGAGTATAACAAAGTCCACTGATTGAGTATAACAAAGACCCCTGATCGAGTTTAACAAAGGCCCTGATCGAGTATAACAAAGTCTCCTGGTCGAGTATAACAAAGTTCCCTGATCGAGTATATCAAAGGCCCCTGATCGAGTATAACAAAGTCCCTGATCCAGGTACAACAAAATCCTGATGAGAGTATAACAAAGGCCCTGATGAGTATAACAAAAGTCCCCTGATGGGAAGAGCAAGCCCCAGATCAAGGAAGTAAAACAAAAGTCCCTGATCGAATATAACAAAGTCCCTTGATCGAGTATAACAAAGGCCCCCTCATCGAGTGCCCAACAAAGGCCCCAGTTGAGTCTTAACAAGACATCCTGATCAGGTATAGCAAAAGTCCCCTGATCAGGTATAACACATCCCCTGAGCGAGTAAAACATATCCCCTGATCGTGTATAACAAAGTTCCCTGGTCGAGAATAGTAATGTCCCCTGATCGAGTATAACAAAGCCCCCTGATTGAGTATAACAAAGTCCCCTGGTCAAGTATAACAAAGTCCCCTGATCGAGTATAACAAAGTCCTCTGATCGACTATAACAAAGGCCCTTGATCGAGTATAATAAAGGCCCCTAATCGAGTATATCAAAGTCCCCTGATCGAATATAGAACAGTCCCCTGATCGAGTAAAATAAAGTCCCCTGGTAAAGTATAGCAAAGTCCCTTGTTCGAGTATAACAAAGCCCCCTGATCGAGTATAGCAAAGGCCCTTGATCGAGTATAACAAATGCCCCTCATCGAGTATAACAAAGTCCCCTAATCGAATATAACAAATTCCCCTTGTCGAGTATAACAAAGTCCCCTGATTGCGTATAACAAAGTCCCCTGGTTGACCATAACAAAGGCCCCTGGTCGAGTATAACAAAGTCCCCTAATCGAATATAACAAAGCCCCTTGGTCGAGTATAACAAAGGCCCCTGATGGAGTATAACAAAGTCCCCTGATCGAGTATATCAAAGCCCCCTGATCGAGTATAAGAAAGTCCCCTGATCGAGTATAACAAAGTCCTCTGGTCGAGCATAAAAAAGGCCCCTGATCGAGTATAACAAAGTCCCCTGATCGAATATAACAAAATCCCCTTATCGAGCATAACAAAGGCCCCTGGTCGAGTATAACAAAGCCCCCCTGATCGAATATTACAAAGTCCAGTGATCAAGTATAACAAAGTCCCCTGATCGAGTATAACAAACTCCATTTGTCGAGTATAACAAAGTCCTTTGGTCGAGTATAACCAAGGCCCCTCATCGAGCATAACAAAGTCCCCTTATCGAGTACAACAAAGTACCCTGGTCGAGTATTGCAAATTCCCCTGATCGAGTATAACAATGTCCCCTGGTCGAGTATAACAAAGTCCCCTGGTCGAGTATAACCAAGGCCCCTGATCGAGAATAACAAAGGCCCTCTTCGGCATAATAAACCCCCTCATCGAATAATACAATGTCCCTGGTAGCATAACAAAGTCCCTTGTTCGAGTATAACAAAGTCCCCTGATCGAGTATAACAAAGTCCCCTGATCGAGTATAACAAAGTCCCCTGGTCGAGTATAACAAAGGCCTCTAATCGAATATAACAAATTCCCCTGATCGAGTATAACAAAATCCCCTGGTCGAGTATAACAAAGCCCCTGGTCGAGTATAACAAAGTCCCATGATGGTCGAGTATAACAAAGGCCCCTGATGGAGTATAACAAAGTCCCCTGATCGAGTATATCAAAGCCCCCTGATCGAGTATAAGAAAGTCCCCTGATCGAGTATAACAAAGTCCTCTGGTCGAGCATAAAAAAGGCCCCTGATCGAGTATAACAAAGTCCCCTGATCGAATATAACAAAATCCCCTTATCGAGCATAACAAAGGCCCCTGGTCGAGTATAACAAAGCCCCCCTGATCGAATATTACAAAGTCCAGTGATCAAGTATAACAAAGTCCCCTGATCGAGTATAACAAACTCCTTTTGTCGAGTATATCAAAGTCCTTTGGACGAGTATAACCAAGGCCCCTCATCGAGCATAACAAAGTCCCCTTATCGAGTACAACAAAGTACCCTGGTCGAGTATTGCAAATTCCCCTGATCGAGTATAACAATGTCCCCTGGTCGAGTATAACAAAGTCCCCTGGTCGAGTATAACCAAGGCCCCTGATCGAGAATAACAAAGTCCTCTGATCGAATATACCAAAGTCCACTTATCGAGCATAACAAAGGCCCCTCTTCGAGCATAACAAACCCCCCCTCATCGAATAATACAAAGTCCCCTGATCAAGTATAACAAAGTCCCGTGATCGAGTATAACAAAGTCCCCCCATCGAGTATAACAAAGTCCTCTGATCGAGTATAACAAAATCCCCTGGTCGTGTATAACAAAGTCCCCTGGTCGAGTATAACAAAGTCCCCTGGTCGAGTAAAACAAAGTCCCCTGATCGAGAATAACAAAGGCCCCTGATCGAGTATAACAAAGTCCCCTGATCGAGTATAACAAAGTCCCCTGATCGATTATAACAAAGCCCCCCTGATCGAATATTACAAAGACCCCTGATTAAGTATAACAAAGTCCCCTGATCGAGTATAACAAATTCCCCTTGTCGAGTATAACAAAGGCCCCTGATGGAGTATAACAAAGACCAAGATGAATTATAACAAATGTCACCTGATCGAGGAAACGAAAGCCTCCTGATCGAGTATAACAAAGTCCCCTGATCGAGTATAACAAAGCACCCTGGTGGAGAATAACAAAGCCCCCTGCTCGAGTATAACAAAGTCCTCTGATCGAGTATAACAAAGTCCCCTGATCGAGTATAACAAAGACCATGATGGAGTATAATAAAGGCCCCTGATCGAGTATTACAAAGCCCCATCAACGAGTATAACAAAGTCCCCTGATCGAGTATAACAAAGTTCCCTGGTGGAGTATAACAAAGACCATGAACAAGTATAAGAAAGTCCTCAGATCGAGTAAAACAAAGTCCCCTGGTCGAGTAAAACAAAGTCCTCAGATCGAGTATAACAAAGTCCCCTGGTCGAGTATAACAAAGTCCCCTGGTCGAGTAAAAAATTCACCTGATCGAGTATAACAAAGGCCCTTGATTGAGTATAATAAAGGCCCCTGATCGAGTATAATAAAGTCCCTTGGTCGAGTATAACAAAGTCCCCTGATCGAGTATAACAAAGTTTGCTGATCGAGGATTACAAAGTCCCCTGATCGAGTATAACAAAGGTCCTCGATCGAGTATAATAAAGGCCCCTGATCGAGTATAACAAAGTCCCCCGATCGAGAATAACAAAGTCCCCTGATCGAGGAAAACAAAGCCCTCTGATCGAGTATAACAAAGTCCCTTATCGAGCATAAAAAGGCCCCTGGTCGAGTATAACAAAGCCCCCCTGATCGAATATTACAAAGTCCAGTGATCAAATATAACAAAGTCCCCTGATCGAGTATAACAAAGTCCCCTGGTCGAGTATAACAAAAGCCCCTGATGCAGTATAACAAAGACCCTGATGGAGTATAACAAAGACCCCTGATCAAGGAAAACAAAGCCCCCTGATCGAGTATAACAAAGTCCCTTCATCGAGTATAACACATCCCCTGATCAAGTATAACATATCCCCTGTTCGTGTATAACAAAGTTACCTGGTCGAGTATAGTAATGTCCCCAAATCGAGTATAATAAAGACCCCTTATCGAGCATAACAAAGGCCCCTGGTCGAGTATAACAAAGCCCCCCTGATCGAATATTACAAAGTCCCCTGATCAAGTGTAACAAAGTCCCCTGATTGAGTATAACAAAGACCATGATGGAGTATAACAAAGTCCCCTGATCGAGGAAAACAAAGCCCCCTGATCGAGTATAACAAAGTCCCCTGATCGAGTATAACAAAGCACCCTGGTCGAGTATAACAAAGCCCCCAATCAAGTATAACAAAGTCCCCTGATCAAGTATAACAAAGTCCCCTGATCGAGGAAAACAAAGCCCCCTGATCGAGTATAATAAAGTCCCCTGATCGAGTATAACAAAGCACCCTGGTCGAGTATAACAAAGCCCCCCTGATCGAATATTACAAAGTCCCCTGATCAAGTATAACAAAGTCCCCTGATTGAGTATAACAAAGTCCCCTGTTAGAGTATAACAAAGGCCCCTGATGGAGTATAACAAAGACCATGATTTAGTATAACCAAGTCCCCTTATCGATAATATCAAACCCCCCTGGTCGAGTATAATAAAGGCCCTCATCGAGTATAACAAAGTCTCATGATCGAGTATAACAAATTCCCCTGGTTCGAGTATAACAAAAGCCCCTGATAGAGTATATCAAAGGCCTCTGATCGAGCATAACAAAGGCCCCTGGTCGAGAATAACAAAGGCCCCTGATCGAGTATAACAAAGTCCCCTGATCGAGAATAACAAAGGCCCCTAATCGAGTCTAACAAAGTCCGCTGATCGAGTTTAGCAAAGGCCCTTGATCGAGTATAACAAACGCCCCTCATCGAGTATAACAAAGTCCCCACATCGAATATAACAAAGCCCCCTGATCGAGTATAACAAAGTCCCCTGGTTGAATATAACAATGGCCCATGATTGAGTATAACAAAGGCCCCTCATCGAGTATAACAGGGGCCCCTCATCGAGTCTAACAAAGTCCCCTGATCGATTATGACAAAGGCCCTTGATCGAGTAAAACAAAGCCCAATCATCGAGTATAACAAAGTCCCCTAATCGAGTATAACAAAGTCCCCTGGTCGAGGAAAACAAAGCTCCCTGATCGAGTATAACAAAGTCCCCTGATTGAGTATAACAAATTCCCCTGGTTGACCATAACAAAGGCCCCTGGACGAGTATAACAAAGTCCCCTAATCGAATATAACAAAGCCCCCTGGTCGAGTATAACAAAGGCCACTGGTCGAGCATAACAAAGGACCCTGGTAGAGTATAACAAAGCCCCCCTGATCGAATATTACAAAATCCAGTGATCAAGTATAACAAAGTCCCTGATCGAGTATAACAAAGTCCCCTGGTTGAGTATAACAAAGGCCCCTGATGGAGTATAACAAAGTCCCCTAATCGAGTATAACAAATTCCCCTGGTCGAGGAAAACAAAGCTCCCTGATCGAGTATTACAAAGTCCCCTGTTTGAGTATAACAAAGTCCCCTGGTTGACCATAACAAAGGCCCCTGGTCGAGTATAACAAAGTCCCCTGATCGAATATAACAAACCCCCTGGTCGAATATAAAAAAGGCCCCTCATGGAGTATAACAAAGTCCCCTGATCGAGTATATCAAACCCCCCTGATCGAGTATAAGAAAGTCCCCTGATCGAGTATAACAAAGTCCTTTGGTCGAGCATAACAAAGGCCCCTGATCGAGTATAACAAAGTCCCCTGATCGAGTATAACAAAGTCCCCTTATCGAGCATAACAAAGGCCCCTGGTCGAGTATAACAAAGCCCCCCTGATCGAATATTACAAAGTCCAGTGATCAAGTATAACAAAGTCCCTGATCGAGTATAACAAAGTCCCTTTGTCGAGTACAACAAAGTACCCTGGTCGAGTATTGCAAATTCCCCTGATCGAGTATAACAATGTCCCCTGGTCGAGTATAAGAAAGTCCCCTGGTCGAGTATAACCAAGGCCCCTGATCGAGAATAACAAAGTCCTCTGATCGAATATAACAAAGTCCACTTATCGAGCATAACAAAGGCCCCTCTTCGAGCATAACAAACCCCCCCTCATCGAATAATACAAAGTCCCCTGATCAAGTATAACAAAGTCCCGTGATCGAGTATAACAAAGTCCCCCCATCGAGTATAACAAAGTCCTCTGATCGAGTATAACAAAGTCCCCTTGTCGTGTATAACAAAGTCCCCTGGTCGAGTATAACAAATTCCCCTGATCGAGTATAACAAAGTCCCCTGATCGAGTATAACAAAGTCCCCTGGTCGAGTAAAACAAAGTCCCCTGATCGAGAATAACAAAGGCCCCTGATCGAATAAAACAAAGTCCCCTTATCGAGCATAACAAAGGCCCCTGGTCGAGTATAACAAAGCCCCCCTGAACGAATATTACAAAGTCCAGTGATCAAGTATAACAAAGTCCCCTAATCGAGTATAACAAAGGCCCCTGATGGAGTATAACAAAGACCCCTGATCAAGGAAAACAACGCCCCTTGATCGAGTATAACAAAGACCCCTGATCAAGGAAAACAACGCCCCTTGATCGAGTATAACAAAGTCACCTGATCGAGTATAACAAAGCCCCCTGATCGAATATAACAAAGTCCTCCGGTCGAGCATAACAAAGGCCCCTGATCGAGTATAACAAAGTCCCCTGATCGAGTATAACAAAGTCCCCTTATCGAGCATAACAAAGGCCCCTGGTCGATTATAACAAAGCCCCCCTGATCGAATATTACAAAGTCCCCTGATAAAGTATAACAAAGTCCCCTGATCGAGTATAACAAATTCCCCTTGTCGAGTATAACAAAGGCCCCTGATGGAGTATAACAAAGACCAAGATGAAGTATGACAAATGTCACCTGATCGAGGAAACGAAAGCCTCCTGATCGGGTATAGCAAAGTCCCCTGATCGGGTATAACAAAGCACCCTGGTGGAGAATAACAAAGCCCCCTTATCGAGTATAACAAAGTCCTCTGATCGAGTATAACAAAGTCCCCTGATCGAGTATAACAAAGACCATGGATGGAGAGCAATAAAGGCCCTGATCGAGTATAACAAAGCCCCATCAACGAGTATAACAAAGTCCCCTGATCGAGTATAACAAAGTTCCCTGGTGGAGTATAACAAAGACCCTGAACAAGTATAACAAAGTCCTCAGATCGAGTATAACAAAGCCCCCTGGTCGAGTATAACAAAGTCCCCTGATGGAATATAACAAAGTCCCCTAATCGAGTATAACAAAGTCCCCTGGTCGAGGAAAACAAAGTTCCCTGATCGAGTATAACAAAGTCCCCTGATTGAGTATAACAAAGTCCCCTGGTTGACCATAACAAAGGCCCCTTTTCGAGTATAATAAAGTCCCCTAATCGAATATAACAAAGCCCCCTGGTCGAGTATAGCAAAGGCCCCTGATGGAGTATAACAAAGTCCCCTGATCGAGTATATCAAAGCCCCCTGATCGAGTATAAGAAAGTCCCCTGATCGAGTATAACAAAGTCCTCCGGTCGAGCATAACAACGGCCCCTGATCGAGTATAACAAAGTCCCCTGATCGAGTATAACAAAGTCCCCTTATCGAGCATAACAAAGGCCCCTGGTCGAGTATAACAAAGCCCCCCTGATCGAATATTACAAATTCCAGTGATCAAGTATAACAAAGTCCCCTGATCGAGTATAACAAAGTCCCTTTGTCGAGTATAACAAAGTCCTTTGGTCGAGTATAACCACGGCCCCTCATCGAGCATAACAAAGTCCCCTTATCGAGTACAACAAAGTCCCCTGGTCGAGTATTACAAATTCCCCTGATCGAGTATAACAATGTCCCCTGGTCGAGTATACCAAAGTCCCCTGGTCGAGTATAACCAAGGCCCCTGATCGAGAATAACAAAGTCCTCTGATCGAATATAACAAAGTCCACTTATCGAGCATAACAAAGGCCCCTCTTCGAGCATAACAAACCCCCCCTCATCGAATAATACAAAGTCCACTGATCAAGTATAACAAAGTCCCGTGATCGAGTATAACAAAGTCCCCCCATCGAGTATAACAAAGTCCTCTGATCGAGTATAACAAAGTCCCCTGGTCGTGTATAACAAAGTCCCCTGGTCGAGTATAACAAATTCCCCTTATCGAGCATAACAAAGTCCCCTCATCGAGTATAACAAAGTCCCCTGGTCGAGTAAAACAAAGTCCCCTGATCGAGAGTAACAAAGGCCC
>NW_024740255.1:0-9475 GCF_018991925.1 Homarus americanus | reverse complement strand
CAAAAATGGGAAATATGTACTTTCCGGAAAGTTGGTTGAATCAAATTTTCAATAGATATCATAGAAACAGGAAATTTGTATCTAAAAAATGAAATATCTACTTTCCGGGAAAGTTGGTTAGATAACCAAATTTGCCGAAAATAGATTCTATAGAAACAGGAAATTTGTATCATAAAAATGGGAAATATCTACTTTCCGCGAAAGTTGGTTAGATAAACAACTTTCGAAAATAGATTATCATAGAAACAGGAAATTTGTATCATAAAAAATGAAATATCTACTTTCCGGGAAAGTTGGTTAGATAACCAAATTTGCCGAAAATAGATTATCATAAAACAGGAAATTTGTATCAAAAAATGGGAAATATCTACTTTCCACGGAAGTTGGTTAGATAAACAACTTCCGAAAATAGATTATCATAGAAAACAGAATTTGTATCATAAAAATGGGAAATATCTACTTTCCGGAAAGTTGGTTGAATAACCAAATTTGCCGAAAATAGATTATCATGAAAACGAAATTTGTATCATAAAAATGGGAAATATCTACTTTCCGCGAAAGTTGGTTAGATAAACAACTTTCCAGTAGATTATCGAAAACAGGAAATTTGTATCATAAAAATGGGAAATATCTACTTTCGGGAAAGTTGGTTAGATAACCAAATTTGCGAAAATAGATTATCATAAAACAGGAAATTTGTATCATAAAAATGGGAAATATCTACTTTCCGCGAAAGTTGGTTAGATAAACAACTTTCCGAAATAGATTATCATAGAAACAGAAATTTGTATCATAAAAATGGAAATATCTACTTTCGGGAAAGTTGGTTATCTACTTTCGAAAAGTAAATAATTTTCTCGGGAAAGTGAATTATCGATTTTTCGGGAATAGATTTTCGAATTTTTGGGGGAAATATTACCTTATTTTGCAGTAGATTATCATAAGCAGAAATTTGTATCACAAAAAAAGTAGAAATATCTACTTTCCGGGAAAGTTGGTTAGATAACCAAATTTTTCCGAAAATAGATTATCACGCAAAGCAAATTTGTATCATAAAAATGGAAATATCCTACTTTCGGAAGAAGTTGGTTAGATAACCAAATTTGCCGAAAATAGATATCATAATAGAAAACCGGAATTTATCATAAAATGGGAAATATCTACTTTCCGCGAAAGTTGGTTAGATAAATAACTTTCCGAAATTAGATTATCATACAAAAACAGAAATTTGTATCATAAAAAATGGGAAATATCTACTTTCAGGAAGAAGTTGGTTAGATAACAAATTTGCCGAAAATAGATTATCATAAAGAAACAGGAAATTTGTTTTCATAAAAATAGAAATATCTACTTTCCGCGAAAGTTAGTTGAATCAACAACGAAAATAGATTATCATAGAAAACAGGAAATTTATCATAAAAAATAAAATATCTACTTTCCGGAAAGTTGGTTAGATAACCAAATTTGCCGAAAATAGATTATCATAAAACAGGAAATTTGTATCATAAAAAATGGGAAATATCTACTTTCGCAGCGAAAGTTGGTTAGATAAACAACTTTCCCGAAAATAGATTATCACGCCAAGAAAACAGAGGAAATTGTATCATAAAAATGGAAATATCTACTTTCCGGAAAGTTGGTTATCACTCCCAAAAAGTAGAAAAATTTTCTACTTTTCGGAGAAGTAGATTATCGATTTTCGGGGAATAGATTTTTTCGAATTTTGGGGAAATATCACCTAATTTTTGCGTAGATTATCATAGAAAACAGAAATTTGTATCACAAAAAATGGAAATATCTGCTTTCCGGGAAAGTTGGTTAGATAACCAAATTTTCCGAAATGAATATCATAGAAAACAGGAAATTTGTATCATAAAAAAATGGGAAATATCTACTTTCACGAAAGTTGGTTGAATAACCAAATTTGCCGGAAATAGATTACCATAGAAAACAGGAAATTGTAAAAATGGGAAATATCTACTTTCCGCGAAAGTTGGTTAGATAAACAACTTTCCCGAAAATGAATATCATAGAAAACGGGAAATTTATCATAGAAAATGGGAAACCATCTACTTTCCGGGAAGGATTGGTTGAATAACCAAATTTGCCGAAAATGAGTTATCATAGAAAACAGGAGAATTTGTATAAAAAATGGAAATATCTACTTTCCGCGAAGTTGGTTAGATAAACAACTTTCCCGAAAATAGATTATCATAGAAACAGGGAAATTTGTATCATAAAAATAGGAAATATCTACTTTCCGGGAAAGTTGGTTATCTACTTTCGAAAGTAGATGAATTTTCTACTTTTTCAGAAAGTAGATTATCGATTTTTCAGAGGTAGATTTTCGAATTTTGGGGAAATATTACCTAATTTTGCGAAGTAGATTATCATAGAAACGAAATTTGTATTACAAAAAATGGGAAATATCTACTTTCCGGAAAGTTCGTTAGATAACCAAATTACACAAAAATAGATTATCATGAAAACAGGAAATTTGTATCATAAAAATGGGAAATATCTACTTTCCGGGAAAGTTGGTTAGATAACCGATTTGCCGAAAATAGATTATCATAAAGCAATTTGTATCATAAAAATTGGGAAATATCTACTTTCCGCGAAAGTTGGTTAGATAAACAACTTTCGAAAATAGATTATCATAAAAACAGGAAATTTATTATCATAAAAATGGGAAATATCTACTTTCGGGAAAGTTGGTTGAATAATCAAATTTGCCGAAAATAGATTATCATAGAAAACGGGAAATTTGTATCATAAAAAATGGGAAATATCTACTTTCCGCGAAAGTTGGTTAGATAAACAACTTTCCCGAAAATGAAATATCATAGAAAACAGGAAATTTGTATACATAAAAATGAGGAAATATCTACTTTCCGGGAAAGTTAATTTATCTACTTTCCCCGAAAAGTAGATAGATTTTCTGCTTACTAAAGGAAAGTAGATTATCGATTTTTCGAGAATAGATTTTCGAAATTTGGAAACTCATGCCTTATTTTGCGAAATAGATTATCATGGCAGGAAATTTGTATCACAAAAATGGGAAATATCTACTTTCCAGGAAAGATTGGTTAGATAACCAAATTTTCGAAATAGATTATCATAAAACAGAATTTGTATCATAAAAAATGGGAAATATCTACTTTCCGGGAAAGTTGGTTAGATAACCAAATTTACCGAAAATAGATATCTACTTGAAAAACAGAGGAGAATTTATCATAAAAATGGGAAATATCTACTTTCCGCGAAGAAGTTGGTTAGATAAACAACTTTCCCAATAGATTATCATAGAAAACAGGAAATTTGTATCGCAAAAAAATGGGAAATATCTACTTTCGGGAAAGTTGGTTAGATAACCAAATTTGCCGAAAATGGAATATCATAAAACAGGAAATTTGTTTCGCAAAAATAGAAATATCTACTTTCCGCGAAAGTTGGTTAGATAAACCTTTCCGAAAATAGATTATCGCAAAACAGGAAATTTGTATCATAAAAAATGAAATATCTACTTTCGGAAAGTTGGTTAGATAACCAAATTTGCCGAAAATAGATTATCATAGAAAACGGAAATTTGTATCGCCAAAAATGAAATATCTACTTTCACGAAAGTTAGTTAGATAAACAACTTTCGAAATAGATTATCATAGAAACAGGAAATTTATCATAAAAAAATGGAAATATCTACTTTCCGGGAGAGTTGGTATCTACTTTCCCGAAAAGTAGATAGATTTTCTACTTTTCGGGAAAGTAGATTATCGATTTTTTCGGGGGAATAGATTTTTCGAATTTTGGGGAAATATTACCTAATTTTGCGAAGTAGATTATCATAAGCAGAAATTTGTATCACAAAAATGGGAAATATCTACTTTCCGGGAAAGTTGGTTGAATAACCAAATTTTCCAAAATAGATTATCAAAGAAAAAAACAGGAAAATTGTATGTAAAAATGGAAATATCTACTTTCCTGAAAGTTGGTTAGATAAACAACTTTCGAAATAGTTATCATGAAAACAGGAAATTTGTATCAAAAAATGGGAAATATCTACTTTCCGGGAAAGTTGGATTAGATAACCGAAAATAGATATCATAGAAAACGGGAAATTTGTATCATAAAATGGGAAATATCTACTTTCCGGGAAAGTTGGTTAGATAACCAATTTTCCGAAAATGAATATCATAAAACGAAATTTGTATCATAAAAAATGAAATATCTACTTTCCGGGAAAGTTGGTTGAGTAACCAATGCCGAAAATAGATTATCATAGAAAACGAAATTTGTATCATAAAAAATGGGAAATATCTACTTTCGCGAAAGTTGGTTAGATAAACAACTTTCCGAAAATAGATTATCATAGAAACGGAAATTTGTATCATAAAAAATGGGAAATATCTACTTTCCGGAAAGTTGGTTAGATAACCAAATTTGCAGATTATCATAGAAAACGGGAAATTTGTATCATAAAAATGGGAAATATCTACTTTCCGCGAAAGTTGGTTAGATAAACAACTTCCTTGAAAATGAATTATCATAGAAAACAGGGAAATTTGTATCATAAAAATGGGAAATATCTACTTTCAGGAAAGTTGGTTAGATAACCAAATTTGCCGAAATAGATTATCATAGAATACGAAAATTTGTATCATAAAAATGGGAAATATCTACTTGCGAAAGTTTGGTTAGATAAACAACCGAGAAAATAGATTATCATAGAAAACGGAAATTTGTATCATAAAAATGGGAAATATCTACTTTCCGGGGAAAGTTGGTTATCTACTTTCCGAAAAAGTAGATAGATTTTCTACTTTTCGGGAAAATGAATTATCGATTTTCGGGGAATAGATTTTCGAATTTTGGAAATTTACTAATTTTGCGGTAGATTATCATAAACAATTTGTATCAAAAATGAAATATGTACTTTCGATAAACAACTTTCCGAAAATAGATTATCATAGAAACAGGAAATTTGTATCATAAAAATGGGAAATATCTACTTTCCGCGAAAGTTAGTTGAATAAACAACTTTCCCGAAAAATGATTATCATAGAAAAACGGAAATTTGTATCATAAAAATGGGAATATCTACTTTCCGGGAAAGTTGGTTAGATAACCAAATTGCCGAAAATAGATTATCAAGAAAAGCAGTATCATAAAAAATGGGAAATATCTACTTTCCGCGAAAGTTGGTTAGATAAGCAACTTTCGAAAATAGATTATCATAGAAACGAAATTTGTATCATAAAAATGGGAAATATCTACGTTTCCGCGAAGTTGGTTAGATAAACAACTTTCGAAAATAGATTATCATAGAAAACAGGAAATTTGTATCATAAAAAAATGGAAATATCTACTTTCCGGAAAGTTGGTTGAATAACCAAATTTGCCGAAAATAGATTATCATAGAAAACAGGAAATTTGTATCATAAAAATGGGAAATATCTTACTTTCCGCGAAAGTTGGTTAGATAAACAACTTTCCCGAAAATAGATTATCATAGAAAACAGGAAATTTGTATCATAAAAATGGGAAATATCTACTTTCCGGAAAGTTGGTTAGATAACAATTGCAAAATGAATATCATAAAAACAGGAAAAATTATCATAGAAAACAGGAAATTTGTATCATAAAAATGGGAAATATCTACTTTCCGGAAAGTTGGTTATCTACTTTCCCGAAAATAAATGAATTTCTACTTTTCGGGAAAGTAGATTATCGATTTTCGGGGAATAGATTTTCGAATTTTGGAAATATTACCTTATTTTGCGAAATTATCATAGAAACGGGAAATTTGTATCACAAAAATGGAAATATCTACTTTCAGGAAAGTTGGTTAGATAACCAATTTTCGAAAATAGATTATCATAGAAAACAGAAATTTGTATATCATAAAAATGGGAAATATCTACTTTCCGGGAAAGGTTGTAGATAACATTGCCGAAAATAGATATCATAGAAAACAGGAAATTTGTATCATAAAAATGGGAAATATCTACTTTCCGCGAAAGATGGTTAGATAAACTAACTTTCCCGAAAATAGATTATCATAGAAACGGGAAATTTGTATCATAAAAATTGGAATATCTACTTTCCGGGAAGTTGGTTAGATAATAAATTTGCCGAAAATAGATATCATAGAAAAACGGAAATTTGTATCATAAAAAATGGGAAATATCTACTTTCCGAGAAAGTTGGTTTATCTACTTTCGAAAAGTAAATGAATTTTCTACTTTTCGGAAAGAAAGTAGATTATCGATTTTGGGAATAGATTTTCGAATTTTGGAAATATTATATATTTTTGCGAAGTAGATTATCATAGAAAACGGAAATTTATCACAAAAATGGAAATATCTACTTTCCGGGAAAGTTGATTAGATAACAAATTTTCCGAAAATAGATTATCATTGAAAACAGGAAATTTGTATCATAAAAATGGAAATATCTACTTTCCGGAAAGTTGTAGATAACCAAATTTGCCGAAATAGATTATCATAGAAACAGGAAATTTGTATCATAAAAATGAAATATCTACTTTCCGCGAAAGTTGGTTAGATAAACAACTTTCCGAAAATAGATTATCATAGAAAACGGGAAATTTGTATCATAAAAATGGGAAATATCTACTTTCCGGGAAAGTTGGTTAGTAACCAAATTTGCCGAAAATAGATATCATAAAACGGGAAATTTGTATCATAAAAATGGGAAATATCTACTTTCCGCGAAGTTGGTTAGATAAACAACTTTCGAAAATATATTATCATAAAACAGAAATTTGTATCAATAAAAATGGGAAATATCTACTTTCCGGAAAGTTGGTTATCTACTTTCCCGAAAAGTAGATAGATTTCTACTTTCGGGAAAGTAGATTATCGACAGGGAATAGATTTTCGAGATTTTGGAAATATTACCTAATTTTGCAAGTAGATTATCATAAGCAATTTATTATCACAAAAATGGGAATATATGTACTTTCCGGGAAATGGTTAGATAAACAACTTTCCAAAAATAGATATCATAGAAAACAGGAAATTTGTATCATAAAATGGGAAATATCTACTTTCCGGGAAGTTGGTTAGATAACCAAATTTGCCGAAAATAGATATCATAGAAAACAGGAAATTTGTATCATAAAAATGGAAATATCTACTTTCCGCGAAGTTGGTTAGATAAACAACTTCGAAAATAGATTATCATAGAAAACAGGAAATTTGTATCATAAAAATGAAATATCTACTGGGAAAGTTGGTTAGATAATTTTGCGAAGTAGATTATCATAAAAAACTGGAAATTTGTATCACAAAAAATGGGAAATATCTACTTTCCGGGAAAGTTGGTTAGATAACCAAATTTGCCGAAAATAGATTATCATAGAAAACGGGAAATTTGTATCATAAAAAATGGGAAATATATACTTTCCGAGAGGTGGATTTATCTACTTTCCCGAAAAGTAGATAAATTTTCTACTTTTCGGGAAAGTAGATTATCGACTTTTCGGGGAAGTAGATTTTCGAATTTTGGAGAAATATTACCTAATTTTGCGAAGTAGATTATCATAGAAAACGGGAAATTTCTATCATAGAAAATGGGAAATATCTACTTTCCGGAATTGGTTAGATAGCAAATTTCCCGAAAATAGATTATCATAGAAAACGGGAAATTTGTATCATAAAAAATGGGAAATATCTACTTTCCGGGAAAGTTGGTTAGATAACCAAATTTGCCGAAAATAGATTATCATAGAAAACAGGAAATTTGTATCATAAAAAATGGGAAATATCTTTTTTCCGCAAAAGTTTCTTAGATAACCAACTTTCCCGGAAATAGATTATCATAGAAAACGGGAAATTTGTATCATATAAAATGGGAAATATCTACTTTCCGGGAAAGTTGGTTAGATAACCAAATTTGCCGAAAATAGATTATCATAGAAAACGGGAAATTTGTATCATAAAAATGGGAAATATCTACTTTCCGGGAAAGTTGGTTACATAACCAAATTTGCCGAAAATAGATTATCATAGAAAACAGGAAATTTGTATCATAAAAAATGGGAAATATCTACTTTCCGCGAAAGTTGGTTAGATAAACAACTTTCCCGAAAATAGATTATCATAGAAAACGGGAAATTTGTATCATAAAAAATGGGAAATATCTACTTTCCGCGAAAGTTGGTTAGATAAACAACTTTCCCGAAAATAGATTATCATAGAAACGGGAAATTTGTATCATAAAAAATGGGAAATATCTACTTTCCGGAAAAGTTGGTTATCTACTTTCCCGAAAAGTAGATAGATTTTCTACTTTTCGGGAAAGTAGATTATCGATTTTTCGGGGGAATAGATTTTCGAATTTTGGGGGAAATATTACCTAATTTTGCGAAGTAGATTATCATAGAAAACAGGAAATTTGTATCACAAAAAATGGGAAATATCTACTTTCCGGGAAAGTTGGTTAGATAACCAAATTTGCCGAAAATAGATTATCATAGAAAACGGGAAATTTGTATCATAAAAAATGGGAAATATCTACTTTCCGGGAAAGTTGGTTAGATAACCAAATTTGCCGAAAATAGATTATCATAGAAAACGGGAAATTTGTATCATAAAAAATGGGAAATATCTACTTTCCGCGAAAGATGGTTAGATAAACAACTTTCCCGAAAATAGATTATCATAAGCAGAGGAAATTTGTATCATAAAAATCGGATATATCTACTTTCCGCGAAGTTAATTAAAATAAACAACTTTCAAAATAGATTATCATAGAAAACGGGAAATTTGTATCATAAAAAATGGGAAATATCTACTTTCCGGGAAAGTTGGTTAGATAACCAAATTTGCCGAAAATAGATTATCATAGAAAACGGGAAATTTGTATCATAAAAAATGGGAAATATCTACTTTCCGCGAAAATTGGTTAGATAAACAACTTTCCCGAAAATAAATTATCATAGAAAACGGGAAATTTGTATCACAAAAAATGGGAAATATCTACTTTCCGGGAAAGTTGGTTAGATAACCAAATTTGCCGAAAATAGATTATCATAGAAAACGGGAAATTTGTATCATAAAAAATGGGAAATATCTACTTTCCGCGAAAGTTGGTTAGATAAACAACTTTGCCGAAAATAGATTATCATAGAAAACAGAAATTTGTATCATAAAGCGGGAAATATCTACTTTCCGGAAAAGTTGGTTAGATAAACAACTTTCCCGAAAATAGATTATCATAGAAAACGGGAAATTTGTATCATAAAAAATGGGAAATATCTACTTTCCGCGAAAGTTGATTATCTACTTCCCGAAAAGTAGATAGATTTTCTACTTTTCGGGAAAGTAGATTATCGATTTTCGGGGAATAGATTTTCGAATTTTGGAAATATTACCTAATTTTGCGAAGTAGATTATCATAGAAAACGGAAATTTGTATCACAAAAATGGGAATATGTACTTTCCGGGAAAGT
>NW_024740254.1:0-9270 GCF_018991925.1 Homarus americanus | reverse complement strand
AATATGGGAGAGGTCCTGTACCCCTTAATCCAATTTCCATAAATATGGGAGAGGTTTCTGCACCTCATAATCCACCCCACATAAATATGGGAGAGGTTTCTGCACCTACATAATCCACCTGACACAAATATGGGAGAGGTTTCTGTACCACATAATCACCTGACATAAATATGGGAGAGATTTCAATTTATAATCCACCCCCCATAAATATATGGGAGAGGTTTTTGCAATTTCTTAATCCACCCCCAACAACATGGCAGAGGTTTCTGCACCTCATAATCCACCCCACATAAATTTAGAGAGGTTTCTGGTACCCCTTAACCAGCCGACATAAATATGGGAGAGGTTTCTGTACCCCCATAATCCACCCCCATAAAATATGGGAGAGGTTTCTGTACCCTGATAATCCACCCCATAAATATGGGGAGAGGTTTCTGTAGCCCTTTAATCCACCTTTACCATAAATATAGGAGAGGTTTTGCACCTATAATCCACCCCCATAAATATGGAAAGGTTTCCTGTACCTTATAATTCACTCTATAATTAATATGGGAGAGGTTTCTACCTATAATCCACCCCTACATAAATAAAGGGAGAGGTTTCTGTACCCCATAATCTAATTCTACCATAAATTTGGGAGAGGTTTCTGTACCCCATAATCCACTCTATAAATATGGGAGAGGTTTTGCACCAGCATCCACCCCACTTAAATATGGGAGAGTTTTCTGCAATTCTCTATAATCCACCTGACATAAATATAGAGAGGTTTCTGACCCTATAATCCACGCCCCATAAATATGGGAGGTTTCTGTACCCTCATAATCCATCCGATATCATTATGGGGAGAGGTTTCTGTACCTATAATCACCCCCACATGTGGGAGAGGTTTTGCACTCTATAATCCACTCCGGATATAAATATGGGAGAGGTTTCTGTACTTTTAGATCCAATCTCTCTCTCATAAATATGGGAGAGGTTTCAGTTCTATAATCCACCCCCACATAAATATGGAGATGTCAAAATTCCCCATAATCCACCCGACATAAATATGGGGAGAGGTTTCTGTACGCTATAATTCACCCCCATAAATATGGGAGAGGTTTCGTACTCCTTATCCAACTCCCCATAACATGGGGAGAGGTTTCTGTACCCTTTATCCACCTGCCATAAATATGGGGAGAGGTTTTGTACCCCATAATCCACTTAAATAAATATGGGAGTGGTTTCTGTACTCCCATTATCCACCCCCCCCATAAATATGGGGAAAGGTTTCTGTACCTCTTATATTCTTAATTCCCCATAATTATGGGAGAGGTTTTGTACCCTATAATCCACCCCATAAATATGGGAGAGGTTTCTGTACCTAGCAATCATTCTCCATAAATATGGGAGAGGTTTCTTGAACCCCATAATCCATCTCCATAAATATGGGAGAGGTTTCTGCACCCCATAATCCACTCCCACAAAAATATGGGAGAGGTTTCTGTACCCTATAATCCACCCGACATAAATATGGTAGAGGTTTCTCGGTACCCCATAATCCAATTCCCCAAATGAATATAGGAGAGGTTTTCTACTCCCATAATCCACCCCAAATACATATGAGAGAGGTTTTGCATTCTTTAATCCAATTTCTCCCCACAAATGAAGGAGAGGTTTTTAATTCTATAATCCAATTCCCACAAATATGAGAGATGTTTCCGTACCCCATAATCCAATTCCCCATTGATAAATATGGGAGAGGTTTTTTTACCCCATAATCCACCCCAAATAAATATGGGAGTGGTTTCTGTACCCCATAATCCACCCCCATAAATATGGAAAAGGATTCTGTACCCCATAATCCACCCCCATAATTATGGAGGTTTCTGTACCCCATAATCAACCCCACATAAATATGGGAAGGTTCTGTACCCCATAATCCACCCCCACATAAATATGGAAGTTTCTGTACCCTTTAATCCACCCCCATAAATATGGGAGAGGGTTTCTGTGCCACCAATCACCCACATAAATTTGCAGGAGAGTTTCTGTACCCCATAATCCACCCCCATAAATATGGGGAGGGTTTCTGTACCCACTGATCACCCCCCCATGCGATATGGGGAGGTTTCAATACCCCATAATCACCCACATAAATATGAGAGTTTTTCTGTGCCCTTAATCCACACCCAATAAATATAGGAGAGGTTTCTGTACCCCATAATCCACCCGACATAAATATGGGATAGATTTCTTTACCCCATAATCCACCCCCCATAAATATGGGAGAGGTTTCTGTACGCCTTAATCCACCCCCCCATAAATATGGGAGAGGTTTCTGTACCCCATAATCCACCCCACATAAATATGGGAGAGTTTTCTGTACCCTATAATCCACCCGACATAAATATGGGAGATTTTTCTGTACCCTATAATCCACCCGACATAAATATGGGAGATTTTTCTGTACCCATAACCCACCCCCCATAAATTTGGGAGAGGTTTCTCTACGCCATAATCCACCCCCCATAAATATGGGGGAGGTTTCTGTACCCCAATATCCACCCCACATAAATATGGGAGAGGTTTAGGTACCCCATAATCCACCCCACATAAATATGGGAGAGGTTTCTGTGCCCTATAATCCACCTGACATAAATATGGGAGAGGTTTCTGTACCCCATAAACCACCCCCCATAAATATGGGAGAGGTTTCTGTACCCCATAATCCACCCGACACAAATATGGGAGAGGTTTCTGTACCCCTTAATCCACCCCCCATAAATATGGAAGAGGTTTCTGTGCCCTATAATCCACCCCACATAAATATGGGTGACATTTCTGTACCCCTTTATCCACCCGCCATAAATATGGGAGAGGTTTTTGTACCCCATAATCCACCCCAAATATGGGAGTGGTTTCTGTACCCCATAATCCAACCCCATAAATATGGGAATGGTTTCTTTACCCCATAATCCACCCTCCATAATTATGGGAGAGGTTTCTGTACCCCATAATCCACCCCACATAAATATGGGATAGGTTTCTGTATCCCATAATCCACCCCACATAAATATGGGAGAGGTTTCTGTACCCCATAATCCACCCCACATAAATATGGGAGAGGTTTCTGTACCCTATAATCCACCCGACATAAATATGGGAGCGGTTTCTGTACCCCATAATCCACGCCCCATAAATATGGGAGAGTTTTCTGTACCCCATAATCCACCCGACATAAATATGGGAGAGGTCTCTTTACCCCATATTCCACCCGACATAAATATGGGAGAGGTTTCTGTACCCCATAATCCACCCGATATAAGTATGGGAGGGTTTTCTGTACCCCATAATCCACCCCACATAAATATGGGAGAGGTTTCTGTGCCCTATAATCCACCCGACATAAATATGGGAGAGGTTTCTCTACCCCATAATCCTCCCCCCATAAATATGGGAGAGGTTTCTGCACACCATAATCCACCCGACATAAATATGGGAGAGGTCCTTGTACCCCTTAATCCACCCCCCATAAATATGGGAGAGGTTTCTGTACCCCATAATCCACCCCACATAAATATGGGAGAGGTTTCTGTACCCCATAATCCACCCGACACAAATATGGGAGAGGTTTCTGTACCTCATAATCCACCCGACATAAATATGGGAGAGATTTCTGTACCCCATAATCCACCCCCCATAAATATGGGAGAGGTTTCTGTACCCCAATATCCACCCCACATAAATATGGGAGAGGTTTAGGTACCCCATAATCCACCTGACATAAATATGGGAGAGGTTTCTGTACCCAATAAACCACCCCCCATAAATATGTGAGAGGTTTCTGTACCCCATAATCCACCCGACACAAATATAGGAGAGGTTTCTCTACTCCTTAATCCACCCCCCCATAAATATGGGAGTGGTTTCTGTGTCCTATAATCCACCCCACATAAATATGGGAGACGTTTCTGTACCCCATAATCCACCCGACATAAATATGGGAGAGGTTTCTGTACGCCATAATTCACCCCCCATAAATATGGGAGAGGTTTCTGTACCCCTTAATCCAACCCCCATAAATATGGGAGAGGTTTCTGTACCCCTTTAACCACCCGCCATAAATATGGGAGAGGTTTATGTATCCCATAATCCACCCCAAGTAAATATGGGAGTGGTTTCTGTACCCCATAATCCAACCCCATAAATATGGGAAAGGTTTCTGTACCCCATAATCCACCCCCCATAACTATGGGAGAGGTTTCTGTACCCCATAATCCACCCCACATAAATATATGAGAGGTTTCTGTACCCCATAATCCACCCCACATAAATATGGGAGAGGTTTCTGTAGCCCATAATCCACCCCCCATAAATATGGGAGAGGTTTCTGTACCCCATAATCCACCCCACATAAATATGGCAGAAGTTTCTGTGCCCTATAATCCACCCGACATAAATATGGGAGAGGTTTCTGTACCCCATAATCCACCCCCCATAAATATGGGAGAAGTTTCCGTACACCATAATCCACCTGACATAAATATGGGAGAGGTTTCCGTACCCCATAATCCACCCGACATAAATATGGGAGAGATTTCTGTACCCCACAATCCACCTCCCATAAATATGGGAGAGTTCCTTGTACCCCTTAATCCACTCCCCATAAATATGGGAGAGGTTTCTGTACCCCATAATCCAACCCACATAAATATGGGAGAGGTTTCTGTACCCCATAATCCACCCAACATAAATATGGGAGAGTTATCTGTACCCCATAATCCACCCAACATAAATATGGGAGAGGTTTCTATCCCCCATAATCCACCCCCCATAAATATGGGAGAGGTTTCTGTACCCCATAATCCACCCCACATAAATATGGGAGAGGTTTCTGTACCCTATAATCCACCCGACATAAATATGGGAGAGGTTTCTGTACCCCATAATCCACGCCCCATAAATATGGGAGAGTTTTCTGTACCCCATAATCCACCCGACATAAATTTGGGAGAGGTTTCTATACCCCATAATCTACCCGAAATAAATATGGGAGAGATTTCTGTACCCCATAATCCACCCAACATAAATATGGGAGAGGTTTCTGTACCCCATAATCCACCCCCCATAAATATGGGAGAGGTTTCCGTACACCATAATCCACCTGACATAAATATGGGAGAGGTTTCTGTACCCCTTAATCCAACCCCCATAAATATGAGAGAGGTTTGGGTACCCCATAATCCACCCGACATAAATATGGGAACGGTTTCTGTACCCCATAATCCACAAGACATAAATATGGGAGAGGTTTCTATACCCCATAATCCACCCGACATAAATATGGGAGAGGTTTCTGTACCCCATAATCCACCCAACATAAATATGGGAGAGGATTCTGTACCCCATAATCCACCCCACATAAATATGGGAGAGGTTTTTGTACCTCATAATCCACCCCCATAAATATGGGAAAGGTTTCTGTACCCCATAATCCACCCCCATAATTATGGGAGAAATTTCTGTACCCCTTAATCCAACCCCCATAAATATGGGAGAGTTTTCTGTCCCCCTTTATCCACCCGCTATAAATATGGGAGAGGTTTTTGTACCCCATAATCCATCCCACATAAATATGGGAGAGGTTTCTGTACCCCAAAATCCACCCCACATAAATATGGAAGAGGTTTCTGTACCCCTTAATCCACCCCCCATAAATATGGGAGAGGTTTCTGTATCCCATAATCCACCCCACATAAATATGGGAGATGTTACTGTACCCCACAATCCACCCGACATAAATATGGGAGAGGTTTCTGTACCCCATAATCCACCTCCCATAAATATGGGAGTGGTTTCTGTACCCCTTAACCCAACCCCCATAAATATGGGAGAGGTTTCTGTACCCCTTTATCCACCCACCATAAATATGGGAGAGGTTTTAGTACCCCATATCCACCCCACATAAATATGGGAAAGGTTTCTATACCCCATAATCCACCCCACATAAATATGGGAGAGGTTTCTGTTCCCTATAATCCACCCGACATAAATATGGGAGAGGTTTCTGTACCCCATAATCCACCCCCATAAATATGGGAGAGGTTTCTGTACCCCATAATCCACCCGACACAAATATGGGAGAGGTTTCTATACCTCATAATCCACCCTACATAAATATGGGAGAGATTTCTGTACCCCATAATCCACCCCCCATAAATATGGGAGAGCTTTCTGTACCCCATAATCCACCCGACATAAATATGGGAGAGCTTTCTGTACCCCATATTCCACCCCCCATAAATATGGGAGAAGTTTCTGTACCCCATAATCCACCCCCCATAAATATGGGAAAGTTTTCTATACCCCATAATCCATCCCCCATAATTATGGGAGAGGTTTCTGTACTCCATAATCCACCCCACATAAATATGGGAGAGGTTTCTGTACTTCATAATCCACCCCACATAAATTTGGGAGAGGTTTCTGTACCCCATAATCCATCCCCCATAAATATGGGAGAGGTTTCTGTACCCCATAATCCACCCCACATAAATATGGGAGAGGGTTCTGTACCCTATAATCCACCCGACATAAATATGGGAGAGGTTTCTGGACCCCATAATCCACGCCCCATAAATATGGGAGAGGTTTCTGTACCCCAAAATCCACCCGACATCAATATGGGAGAGGTTTCTGTACCCCATAATCCACCCCCCATACATATGGGAAAGGTTTCTGTACCCCATAATCCACCCAACATAAATTTGGGAGAGGTTTCTGTACCCCATAATCCACCCCACATAAATATGGGAGAGGTTTCTGTGCCCTATAATCCACCCAACATAAATATGGGAGAGGTTTCTGTACCCCATAATCCACCCCCCATAAATATGGGAGAGGTTTCTGTACCCAATAATCCACCCGACATAAATATGGGAGAGGTTTCTGTACCCCATAACCCACCCGACATAAATATGGGAGAGATTTCTGTACCCCTTAATCCACCCCCAATAAATATGGGAGAGGTTTCTGTACCCCATAATTCACCCCACATAAATATGGGAGAGGTTTCTGTAACCATTAATCTAACCCCCATAAATATGGGAGAGGTTTCTGCACTTCATAATCCACCTGACATAAATATGGGAGAGGTTTTGTACCCCATAATCCACCTGACATAAGTATGGGAGAGGTTTCTGTACCCCATAATCCACCCCACATAAATATGGGAGAGGCTCTTGTGCCCTATAATCCACCCGCCATAAATATGGGAGAGGCTTTGTACCCCATAATCCAATTTCCATAAATATGGGGAGAGGTTTCTGCACACCATAATCCACCTGACATAAATATGGGAGAGGTTTCTAAAATTTCATAATCCACTCCGACATAAATATGACACAGATTTCTGTACCCCATAATCCACCCCCCTAAATAAGGGAGAGGTCCTTGTACCCCTTAATCCAAATTCTATAAATATGGGGAGAGGTTTCTGTACCCCATAATCCACCACATGTGGGAGAGGTTTCTGTACCCATAATCCACCTGACATAAATATGGGAGAGGCTTCTAAAATTTATAATCCACCCCCATAAATATGGGAGAGTTTTCTGTACCCCATAATCCACCTGGACACAACAAATATGGGAGAGGTTTCTGCACTTATCCACCCCCCATAAATATGGGAGAGGTTTCTGGAAGTTCTATAATCCACCCCACATAAATATGGGAGACGTTTCTGCAATTCCCATAATCCACCCGACATAAATATGGGAGAGGTTTCACGCTATAATTCACCCCCATAAATATGGGAGAGGTTTCTGCAATTTCTTAATCCAACCCCCCATAAATATGGGGAGAGGTTTCTACCCCTTTATCCAACCGCCATAAACCTGGGAGAGGTTTTTGTACCTCATAACTAATCTCTAAATAAATATGGGAGTTTCTTGCAATTTATAATCCACCCCATAAATATGGGAAAGGTTTCTGCACTTATATTCCAATTTCCCTATACTCATTATGTAAGAGGTTTCTGTACCCCTATAATCCAATTCCCCACATAAATATGGAGAGGTTTCTGTAATTTATAATCCACTCCCCCATAAATATGGGAGAGGCTTCTGAACCCCATAATCCACCCTCCATAAATATGGAGAGGTTTCTTGTACTCCCATAATCCACCCCCACATAAATATGGGAGAGGTTTCTGTACCTTATAATCCACCCGACATAAATATGGTAGGGTTTGTGTACCCCATAATCCACTCCGATATAAATAATATGGGAGAGATTGCACCCATAATCCAATTCGGGACATAAATATAGAGAGGTTTTCACCCCATAATCCACCCCCAAATAAATATGAGAGAGGTTTCTTGCACTCCTTAATCCACCTATAAATATGGGAGAGTTTTTGGATCTCTATAATCCACCCCACATAAATATGAGAGATGTTTTGCACTTACATTCAATTTACATAAATATGGGAGATGTTTTGCACCCCTATAATCCACCCCCATATGGGGAGAGGTTTCTGTACCCCATAATACACCCCCACCCCAAATCCACCCCATAAATATGGGAGAGGTTTCCACACCATAACCCACCACATAAATAGGAAGTTCCCGTACCCATAATCCAACCCGACATAAATATGGGAGAGATTTCTGAACACCAAACCCACCCCCCATAAATAAGGGAGAGGTTTGCACCCCTTAATCTACCACCCCACATAAATATGGGAGAGGTTTCTACCCCATAATCCACCCCACATAAATATGGGAGAGGTTTCTGTACCCATAATCCACCCACAAAATAAATGAGAGGTTTCTACCCCATAATCCACCCCCAAAAAACACCCCAAACCATAAATACGGGAGAGTTTCACCCAAATAATCCACCCCCCAAAATATGGGAGAGGTTTCCGTACCCCATAATCAACCCCACAAAAATGTGGAGGTTCAGACCCCTTTACCCACCACAAAATATGGCAGAGTTTTCTGTACCCCATAACACCACCCACATAAATATGGGGAGAGGCTTTGACCTATAACCCAACCCACATAAATATAGAAAGGTTTCTGCACACCATAATCCAACCCACAAAAATATGGGAGGTTTTGAACCAAACCACCCACAAAAAACAACCCCATAATCCACTATAAATATGGAGAGGTTTCCGTACCACCATAATCCAACCCCAATAAATATGAGAGAGGTTTCTGCAACCATAATCCACCCGACATAAATATGGGAGAGCTTTCTGTACCCCATAATCCACACATA
>NW_024740253.1:0-19692 GCF_018991925.1 Homarus americanus | reverse complement strand
TCCATATATATTTCATTAGCCCAATAAAGTACTTGGACTTCTACATATAATCAACACCTCACCCCACCAGGATTCAAACCCACAATCTTATAATTGTGACCGCGGTATGCGACCTCTGGGCCACCAGGACAATAAAAGCAGTCCTAGACTCTACTATATTTCACACAACGCCTGTTCAACGAGCTTATGGCGCTATGAACCTCTAATGGAGACCACCCGTGCTGCTTAGGTGATCAGAGCAACGTTTTACCAAATGAGGCTTCAAAACACGAGGATCCATATATATTTCATTTGCCCATAAAGCACGTGGCTTCTACATATAATCAACACCCCACCCCACCAGGATTCGAACCCACGATCTTCTAATTGTGACCGAGGAACGCTACCTATGGGCCACCAGGACACTATAAGCAGTCCTAGACTCTGTTATATTTAACACAAAGCCTGTTCAACGAGCTTATGGCGCTGTGAACTCCTTAGGTGGGGACCATCCGCGTTTTTGAGTAGATTATTATACGTTTTACTCAACCGCTTCGAAACACGAGGATCTATATATGTTTCATTAGCCCAATAAAGCACTCGGACTTCTACATAAATTCAACACCTCACCCCACCAGGATTTGAACCCACGAACTTAAAATTGTGACTGGGGAACGCTACCTGTGGGCCACCAGGACAATAAAAGCAGTCCTAGACTCTGCTATATTTCACACAAAGCCTGTTCAACGACCTAATGGCGCCATGAACCTCTAATGGGGACCACCTGTGCCGCTTAGGTGATCAGAGCAACGTTTTACCAAATCCGGCTTCTAAACACGAGGATCAATATATATTTCATTAGCCCAATAAAGCACGCTTACTTCTACATATAATCAACACCTCACCCCATCAGGATTTGAACCCACGATCTTATAATTGTGACCGGGGAACGCTACCTCTGGGCCACTAGGACAATAAAAGCAGTCGTAGACTCTGCTATATTTCACACAAAGCCTGTTCAACGAGCTTATGGCGCCGGGAACCTCTAATAGGGACCACCCGTGCCGCTTAGGTGATCAGAGCATCGTTTTACCGAATGCGGCTTCGAAACACGAGGATCCATATATATTTCATTAGCCCAATAAAGCACGCGGACTTCTACATATAATCAACAACTCACCCCACCAGGATTTGAACCCACGATCTTATAATTGTGACCGGGGGACGCTACCTCTGGGCCACCAGGACAATAAAAGCATTCCTAGACTCTGCTATATTTCACACAAAGCCTGTTCAACGGGCTTATGGCACCGGGAACCTCTAATGGGTACCACCTGTGCCGCTTAGGTGATCAGAGCAACGTTTTACCAAATCCGGCTACGAAACACGAGGATCCATATATATTTCATTAGCCCAATAAAGGACGCGGACTTCTACATATAATCAACACCTCACGCCCACTAGGATTCAAACCCACGATCTTATAATTGTGACCGAGGAACGCTACCTATGGGCCACCAGGACACTATAAGCAGTCCTAGACTCTGTTATATTTCACACAAAGCCTGTTCATCGAGCTTATGGCGCTGTGAACCACTATAGGGCACCACCCGTGCCGCTTAGGTGACCAGAGCAACGTTTTACCAAATGCTGCTTCGAAACACTAGGATCCATATATATTTCATTAGCCCAATAAAGCAGGCGGACTTCTACATATAATCAACACCTCACCCCACCAGGATTTGAACCCACGATCTTATAATTGTGACGGGGAACGCTACTTATGGGCCACCAGGACACTATAAGCAGTCCTAGACTCTGTTATACTTCACACAAAGCCTGTTCAGCAAGTTTATGGCGCCGTAAACCACTATAGGGGACGACCCGTGCCGCTTAGGTGATCAGAGCAACGTTTTACCAAATCCGGCTACGAAATACGAGGATCCATATATATTTCATTAGCCCAATAAAGCACGCGGACTTCTACATATAATCAACACCTCACCCCACTAGATTCAAACCCACGATCTTATAATTGTGACCGGGGTATACAATTTCGGGGCCACCAGGACAATAAAAAGAAGTCCTAGACTTTACCATATTTCAAACAAAGCTCACTAACGACCTTATGGCGCTAGTGAACCCTAATGGGGACCACCCGTGCCGCTTAGATGATCAGAGCAACGTTTTACTAAATGCGGCTTCGAAACACGAGGATCCATATATGTTTCATTAGCCTAATAAAGCACGCGGACTTCAACATATAATCAACACCTCTCCCCACCAGGATTTGAACCCACGATCTTATAATTGTGACCGGGAAACGCTAACTCTGGGCCACCAGGACAATAAAAGCACTCCTAGACTCTGCTATATTTCACACAAAGCCTGTTCAACGAGATTATGGAGCTGTGAACCACTATAGGGAACCACGCGTGTCGCTTAGGTGATCAGAGCAATGTTTTTACCAATGCGTCAAAAACATCGAGGATCCATATATATTTCTTATTAGCCCAATAAAGCACGCGACTTCTACATATAATCAACACCTCCTCACCCCACCAGGATTTAAAACCCACGATCTTATATTCAGACCGGGGAACGCTACCTCTGGGCCACCAGGATAATAAAAGCAGTCCTAGACTCTACTATATTTCACACAAAGCCATTTCAACGACCTTATGGCGCCGTGAACCTCTCATGGGGACCACCAGTGCCGCTTAGGTGATCAGAGCAACGTTTTACCAAATGCGGCTTCGAAACACGAGGATCCATATATATTTCATTAGCCCAATAAAGCACGCAGCTTCTACATATAATCAACACCTCACCCCACAAGCATTTGAAGCCACGATCTTATAATTGTGACCGGGGAACGCTACCTCTGGGCCACCAGGACAATAAAAGCAGTCTTAGACTCTGCTATATTTCACACAAAGCCTGTTCAACGAGCTTATGGCGCCGTGAACCTCTAATGGGGACCACCCGTGCCGCTTCGGTGATCAGAGCAACGTTTTACCAAATGCGGCTTCGAAACACGAGGATCCATATAAATTTAATTTGCCCAATAAAGCAAGCTGCTTCTACATATAATCAACACCTCACCCCACCAGGATTCGAACCCACGATCTTCTAATTGTGACCGGGGAACGCTACCTCTGGGCCACCAGGACAATAAACGCAGTCCTAGACTCTGCTATATTTCACAAAAAGCCTGTTCAACGAGCTTATGGCGCTGTGAACCTCGAATGGGGACCATCCGTGCCGCTTAGGTGATCAGAGCAAAGTTTTACCAAATCCGGCTTCAAACACAAGGATCCATATATATTTCATTAGCCCAATAGAGCACGCGGATTCTACATATAATCAACACCTCACCTACCAGTATTCGAATTCACGATCTTATAATTGACCGAGAATGCAATTAAGGGCTGGTGACGCCTATAAGCAGTCCGACTCTGTTATTTTTCACATTAAAGCTTGTTCAACGAAGCTGAGGGCGCCAGAACCACCAGGGACCACCAGCCGCTTAGGTGATTGACAAAGTTTAACCAATGCGGCTTTCTGAAACACTAGGGATCCATATTTTATTAGCCCAATAAAGGCGCGGATTCTTACATATAATCAAACACCTCACCCCACCAGGATTTAAACCCACGATCTAGTATAATTGTGACCGGGGAACGCTACCTCTGGGCCACCATGATAATAAAAGCAGTCCTAGACTCTGCTATATTTCACACAAAGCCTGTTCAACGAGCTTATGGCGCCGTGAACCGCTAATGGGGACCACCCGTGCCGCTTAGGTGATCAGAGCAACGTTTTACCAAATGCGGCTTCAAAACACGAGGATCCATATATATTTCATATGCCCAATAAAGCACTCGGACTTCTATATATAATCAACACCTCACCCCACCAGGATTTAAACCCACGATCTTATAATTGTGACCGGGGTATGCTACCTCTGGGCAACCAGGACAATAAAAGCAGTCCTAGACTCTACTATATTTCACACAAAGCCTGTAGACGAGATTATGGCGCTGTGAACCACTATAGGGGACCACCCGTGCCACTTAGGTGATCAGAGCAACGCTTTACCAAATGCAGTTTCAAAACACGAGGATCCATATATATTTCATTTGCCCAATAAAGCACGCAGCTTCTACATATAATCAACACTCACCCCACCAGATTCGAACCCACGATTCTAATTAGATCAGAACGCTACTGGGCCATCAGGACAATAAAAGCAGTCCTAGACTCTACTATATTTCACACAAAGCCTGTTTAACGACCTTATGGCGCCATGAACCTCTAATGGGGACCACCCGTGCCGTTTAGGTGATCAGAGCAACGTTTTACCAAATCCGGCTTCGAAACACGAGCATCCATATATATTTCATTAGCCCAATAAAGCACGCGGACTTCTACATATAATCAACACCTCACCCCACCAGGATTTGAACCCACGATCTTATAATTGTAACCGGGAAACGCTACCTCTGGGCCACCAGGACAATAAAAGCAGTCCTAGACTCTGCTATATTTCACACAAAGCCTGTTCAACGAGCTTATGGCGCCGTATACCTCTAATGGGGACCACCCGTGCCGCTTAGGTGATCAGGGCAACGTTTTACCAAATGCGGCTTCGAAACACGAGGATCCATATATATTTCATTTGCCCAATAAAGCAAGCGGCTTCTACATATAATCAACACCTCACCCCTCCAGGATTCGAACCCACGATCTTCTAATTGTGACCGGGGAACGCTAACTCTGGGCCACCAGGACAATAAAGCAGTCCTAGACTCTGCTATATTTCACAAAAAGCCTGTTCAATGAGCTTATGGCGCTGTGAACATCTAATGGGGACCATCCGTGCCGCTTAGGTGATCAGAGCAAAGTTTTTCCAAATCCGGCTTCAAAACACAAGGATCCATATATATTTCATTAGCCCAATAGAGCACGCGGACTTCTACATATAATCAACACCTCACTCCACCAGGATTCGAACCCACGATCTTAGAATTGTGACCGAGGAACGCTACCTATGGGCCACCAGGACACTAAAAGCAGTCCTAGACTCTGTTATTTTTCACACAAAGCCTGTTCAACGAGCTTATGGCGCTGTGAACCACTATAGAGGACCACCCGTGCCGCTTAGGTGATCAGAGCAAAGTTTAACCAAATGCGGCTTCGAAACACTAGGATCCATATATATTTCATTAGCCCAATAAAGCACGCGGATTTCTACATATAATCAAAACCTCACCCCACCAGGATTTGAACCCACGATCTTATAATTGTGACCGGGGAACGCTACCTCTGGGCCACCAGGACAATAAAAGCAGTCCTAGACTCTACTATATTTCACACAAAGCATGTTCAACGACCTTATGGCGCCATGAACCTCTAATGGGGACCACCTGTGCCGGTTAGGTGATCAGAGCAACGTTTTACCAAATCCAGCTTGGAAACACGAGGATCCATATATATTTCAATAGCCCAATAAAGCACGCGGACTTCTACATATAATCAACGCCTCACCCCACCAGGATTTGAGCCACGATCTTATAATTGTGACCGGGGAACGCTACCTCTGGGCCACCAGGACAATAAAAGCAGTCCTTTCTCTACTATATTTCAAACAAAGCCTGTTCAACGAGCTTATGGCGCCGTGAACCTCTCATGGGGACCACCAGTGCCGCTTAGGTGATCAAAGTAACATTTTTCCAAATGCGGCTTCGAAACACGAGGACCCACATATATTTCATTAACCCAATAAAGCACGCGGACTTCTACATATAATCAACACCTCACCCCACCATGATTCGAACCCACGATCTTCTAATTGTGACCGGGGAACGCTACCTCTGGGCCACCAGGATAATAAAAGCAGTCCTAGACTCTGCTATATTTCACACAAAGCCTGTTCAACGAGCTTTTGGCGCCGTGAACCTCTAATGGTGACCACCCGTGCCGCTTAGGTGATCAGAGCAACGTTTTACCAAATGCGGCTTCAAAACACGAGGATCCATATATATTTCATTTGCCCAATAAAGCACGCGGACTTCTACATATAATCAACACCTTTACCCCACCAGATTCGGAACCACGATCTTCTAATTGTGATCAAACGCCACTCTGGGGCCACCAGGGGACAAAAAGCAGTCCGAGACTTATATTTCACAAAAAGCTCTGTTCAACAGAGCTTATGGCGTTGTGAACCTTTTAATGGGACCATCCGTACGTCTTTTTAGGGTGGATCAGGATAACGTTTTACCAAATCCGGCTTGGAAACACGAGGATCCATATATATTTCATTAGCCCAATAAAGTACTTGGACTTCTACATATAATCAACACCTCACCCCACCAGGATTCAAACCCACAATCTTATAATTGTGACCGCGGTATGCTACCTCTGGGCCACCAGGACAATAAAAGCAGTCCTAGACTCTACTATATTTCACACAACGCCTGTTCAACGAGCTTATGGCGCTATGAACCTCTAATGGAGACCACCCGTGCTGCTTAGGTGATCAGAGCAACGTTTTACCAAATGCTGCTTCAAAACACGAGGATCCATATATATTTCATTTGCCCAATAAAGCACGTGGCTTCTACATATAATCAACACCTCACCCCACCAGGATTCGAACCCACGATCTTCTAATTGTGACCGGGGAACGCTACCTCTGGGCCACCAGGACAATAAAAGCAGTCCTAGACTCTGCTATATTTCACACAAAGCCTGTTCTACGAGCTTATGGCGCTGTGAACCTCTAGTGGGGACCATCAGTGCCGCTTAGGTGATCAGAGCAACGTTTTACCAAATCCGGCTTCGAAACACGAGGATCTATATATATTTCATTAACCCAATAAAGCACGCGGACTTCTACATATAATCAACACCTCACTCCACCAGGATTCGAACCCACGATCTTATATTTGTGACCGAGGAACGCTACCTATGGGCCACCAGGACACTATAAGCAGCCCTAGACTCTGTTATATTTCACACAAAGCCTGTTCAACGAGCTTATGGGGCTGTGAACCACTATTGGGGACCACCCGCGCCCCTTAGGTGATCAGAGCAACGTTATACCAAATGCGGCTTCATAACATGAGGATCCATATATATTTCATTAGCCCAAGAAAGCACGCGGACTTCTACATATAATCAACACCTCACCCCATCAGAATTCGAACCCACGATTTTCTAATTGTGACCGGGGAACGCTACCTCTGGGCCACCAGGTCACTAAAAGCAGTCCTAGACTCTGCTATATTTCACACAAAGCCTGTTCAACGAGCTTATGACGCTGTGAACCACTATAGGGGACCACCCGTGCCGCTTAGGTGACCAGAGCAACGTTTTACCAAATGCGGCTTCGAAACACGAGATCCATATATTTATTAGCCCAATAAAGCACTCTGACTTCACATATAATCAACACTCTCACGCCGTTTCCAGGATTCTGTTAAACCCACGATTCGAGGACCAGACCAGGGTATATACTCTGGGGCCACTAGGACAATAAAAGTAACCGAATCTTCGTTATATTCGCTACTTTTTTCAAAGCCTGTTCAACGACCTTATGGCGCCATGAACCTCTAATGGGGACCACCTGTGCCGCTTAGGTGATCAGAGCAACGTTTTACCAAATCCGGCTTCTAAACACGAGGATCAATATATATTTCATTTGCCCAATAAAGCACGCTTGCTTCTACATATAATCAACACCTCACCCCATCAGGATTTGAACCCACGATCTTATAATTGTGACCGGGGAACGCTACCTCTGGGCCACTAGGACAATAAAAGCAGTCCTAGACTCTGCTATATTTCACACAAAGCCTGTTCAACGAGCTTATGGCGCCGGGAACCTCTAATAGGGATCACCCGTGCCGCTTAGGTGATCAGAGCAACGTTTTACCGAATGCGGCTTCGAAACACGAGGATCCATATATATTTCATTAGCCCAATAAAGCACGCGGACTTCTACATATAATCAACAACTCACCCCACCAGGATTTGAACCCACAATCTTATAATTGTGACCGGGGGACGCTAACTCTGGGCCACCAGGACAATAAAAGCAGTCCTAGACTCTGCTATATTTCACAAATAGCCTGTTCAACGAGCTTATGGCGCCGTGAAACTCTAATGGGGACCACCCGTGCTGCTTAGGTGATCAGACCAACATTTTACCAAAACCGCTATTTAAACACGAGGATCCATATATTTCATTAGGCCCACAAAGAACGCGACTTCTACATATAATCAACACCTCACCCCACTCAGGATTCAAACCCACGATCTTATACTCGTGACCGAGGAACGCTACCAGGGCCACCAGACACTATAAGCAGTCCTAGACTTCGTTATATTTCACACAAAGCTTCGTTCAACGAGCTTATGGCGCTGTGAACCACTATAGGGGACCACCCGTGCCGCTTAGGTGACCAGAGCAACGTTTTACCAAATGCGGCTTCGAAACACTAGGATCCATATATATTTCATTAGCCCAATAAAGCAGGCGGACTTCTACATATAATCAACACCTCGCCCCACCAGGATTTGAACCCACGATCTTATAATTGTGATGGGGAACGCTACTTATGGGCCACCAGGACACTATAAGCAGTCCTAGACTCTGTTATACTTCACACAAAGCCTGTTCAGCGAGCTTATGGCGCCGTAAACCACTATAGGGGACCACCCGTGCCGCTTAGGTGATCAGAGCAAAGTTTTACCAAATCCGGCTTGGAAACTCGAGGATCCATATATATTTCATTAGCCCAATAAAGCACGCGGACTTCTACATATAATCAACACCTCACCCCACCAGGATTTGAACCCAAGATCTTATAATTGTGACCGGCGAACGCTACCTCTGGGCCACCAGGACAATAAAAGCAGTCCTAGACTTTACTATATTTCAAACAAAGCCTGTTCAACGACCTTATGGCGCCATGAACCTCTAATGGGGACCACCGTACCGCATAGGTGATCAGAGCAACGTTTTACCAAATCCGGCTTGGAAACACGAGGATCCATATATATTTCATTAGCCCAATAAAGCACGCGGACTTCTACATATAATCAACGCCTCACCCCACCAGGATTTGAAGCCACGATCTTATAATTGTGACTGGGGGAACGCTACCTCTGGGCCACCAGGACAATAAAACCAGTCCTAGACTCTGCTATATTTCACACAAAGGCTGTTCAACGAGCTTATGGCGGCGTGAACCTCTCATGGGGACCACCCGTGCCGCTTAGGTGATCAGAGCAACGTTTTACCAAATGCGGCTTCGAAACACGAGGATCCATATATATTTCATTAGCCCAATAAAGCACGCGGACTTCTACATATAATCAACACCTCACCCCACCAGGATTCAAACCTACGATCTTATAATTGTGACCGGGGAACGCTACCTCTGGGCCACGAGGACACTAAAAGCAGTCCTAGACTCTGCTATATTTCACACAAAGCCTGTTCAACGCGCTTATGGCGCTGTGAACCACTATAGGGGACCACCCGTGCCGCTTAGGTGATGAGAGCAACGTTTTACCAAATGCGGCTTCAAAACACGACGGTCCATATATATTTCATTAGCCCAATAAAGCACGCGGACTTCTACATATAATCAACACCTCACCCCACCAGGATTCAAACCCACGATCTTATAAGTGTGACCGGGGAACGCTACCTCTGGGCCACCAGGATAATAAAAGCAGTCCTAGACTCTACTATATTTCACACAAAGCCAGTTCAACGACCTTATGGCGCCGTGAACCTCTCATGGGGACCACCAGCGCCGCTTAGGTGATCAGAGCAACGTTTTACCAAATGCGGCTTCGAAACACGAGGATCCATATATATTTCATTAGCCCAATAAAGCACGCAGCTTCTACATATAATCAACACCTCACCCCACAAGGATTTGAAGCCACGATCTTATAATTGTGACCGGGGAACGCTACCTCTGGGCCACCAGGACACTAAAAGCAGTCCTAGACTCTGCGCTATTTCACACAAAGCCTGTTCAACGACCTTATGGCGCCATGAACCTCTAATGGGGACCACCTGTGCCGCTTAGGTGATCGGAGCAACGTTTTACCAAATCCAGCTTCTAAACACGAGGATCAATATATATTTCATTAGCCCAATAAAGCACGCGGACTTCTACATATAATCAACACCTCACCCCACCAAGGATTTGAACCCACGATCTTATAATTGTGACCGGGGAACGCTACCTCTGGGCCACCAGGACACTAAAAGCAGTCCTAGACGCTGTTATATTTTACACAAAGCCTGTTGAACAAGCTTATGGCTCCGTGAACCTCAAATGGGGACCACCAGTGCCACTTAGGTGGTCAGAGCAACGTTTTACCAAATCCAGCTTCGAAACACGAGGATCCATATATATTTCATTAGCCCAATAAAAGCACGCCATTTCTACATATAATCAACACCTCTACCCCATCAGATTTGAACCCACGATCTTATAATTGTGACCGGGAACGCTACTCTGGGCCACTAGGACAATAAAAGCAGTCCTAGACTTCAAGCATTTCACACAAAGCCTGTTCAACGAGCTTATGGCGCCGAACTCTAATAGACCACCCGCGTCATTAGGTGATCAGAGCAACGTTTTACCAAATGCGGCTTCAAAACACGAGGGTCCATATATATTTCATTAGCCCAATAAAGCACGCGGACTTCTACATATAATCAACACCTCACCCCACTAGGATTCAAACCCACGATCTTATAATTGTGACCGGGGTATGCTACCTCTGGGCCACCAGGACACTAAACGCAGTCCTAGACTCTGCTATATTTCACACAATGCCTGTTCAACGAGCTTATGGCGCTGTGAACCACTATAGGGGACCACCCCTGCCGCTTAGGTGACCAGAGCAACGTTTTACCAAATGCGGCTTCGAAACACTAGGATCCATATATATTTCATTAGCCCAATAAAGCAGGCGGACTTCTACATATAATCAACACCTCACCCCACCAGGATTTGAACCCACGATTTTATAATTGTGACGGGGAACGCTACTTATGGGCCACCAGGACACTATAAGCAGTCCTAGACTCTGTTATACTTCACACAAAGCCTGTTCAGCGAGCTTATGGCGCCGTAAACCACTATAGGGGACCACCCGTGCCGCTTAGGTGATCAGAGCAACGTTTTACCAAATCCGGCTTGGAAACTCGAGGATCCATATATATTTCATGAGCCCAATAAAGCACACGGACTTCTACATATAATCAACACCTCACCCCACCAGGATTTGAACCCACGATCTTATAATTGTGACCGGCGAACGCTACCTCTGGGCCACCAGGACAATAAAAGCAGTCCTAGACTTTACTATATTTCAAACAAAGCCTGTTCAACGACCTTATGGCGCCATGAACCTCTAATGGGGACCACCGTACCGCATAGGTGATCAGAGCAACGTTTTACCAAATCCGGCTTGGAAACACGAGGATCCATATATATTTCATTAGCCCAATAAAGCACGCGGACTTCTACATATAATCAACGCCTCACCCCACCAGAATTTGAAGCCACGATCTTATAATTGTGACTGGGGGAACGCTACCTCTGGGCCACCAGGACAATAAAACCAGTCCTAGACTCTGCTATATTTCACACAAAGCCTGTTCAACGAGCTTATGGCGGCGTGAACCTCTCATGGGGACCACCCGTGCCGCTTAGATGATCAGAGCAACGTTTTACCAAATGCGGCTTCGAAACACGAGGATCCATATATATTTCATTAGCCCAATAAAGCACGCGGACTTCTACATATAATCAACACCTCACCCCACCAGGATTTAAACCCACGATCTTATAATTGTGACCGGGGAACGCTACCTCTGGGCCACCAGGATAATAAAAGCAGTCCTAGACTCTACTATATTTCACACAAAGCCAGTTCAACGACCTTATGGCGCCCTGAACCTCTCATGGGGACCACCAGTGCCGCTTAGGTGATCAGAGCAACGTTTTACCAAATGCGGCTTCGAAACACGAGGATCCATATATATTTCATTAGCCCAATAAATCACGCAGCTTCTACATATAATCAACACCTCACCCCACAAGGATTTGAAGCCACGATCTTATAATTGTGACCGGGGAACGCTACCTCTGGGCCACCAGGACAATAGAAGCAGTCCTAGACTCTGCTATATTTCACACAAAGCCTGTTCAACGAGCTTATGGCGCCGTGAACCTCTAATGGGGACCACCCGTGGAGCTTAGGTGATCAGAGCAACGTTTTACCAAATGCGGCTTCGAAACACGAGGATCCATATATTTTTCATTTGCCCAATAAAGCAAGCGGCTTCTACATATAATCAACACCTCACCCCACCAGGATTCGAACCCACGATCTTCTAAATGTGACCGGGGAACGCTACCTCTGGGCCACCAGGACAATAAAAGCAGTCCTAGACTCTGCTATATTTCACAAAAAGCCTGTTCAACGAGCTTATGGCGCTGTGAACCTCTAATGGGGACCATCCGTGCCGCTTAGGTGATCAGAGCAAAGTTTTACCAAATCCGGCTTCAAACACAAAGATCCATATATATTTCATTAGCCCAATAGAGCACGCGGACTTCTACATATAATCAACACCTCACTCCACCAGTATTCGAACCCACGATCTTATAATTGTGACCGAGGAACGCTACCTATGGGCCACCAGGACACTATAAGCAGTCCTAGACTCTGTTATTTTTCACACAAAGCCTGTTCAACGGGCTTATGGCGCTGTGAACCACTATAGGGGACCACCCGTGCCGCTTAGGTGATCAGAGCAAAGCTTAACCAAATGCGGCTTCGAAACACTAGGATCCATATATATTTCATTAGCCCAATAAAGCACGCGGACTTCTACATATAATCAACACCTCACCCCACCAGGATTTGAACCCACGAGCTTATAATTGTGACCTGGAACGCGACCTCTGGGCCACCAGGACAATAAAAGCAGTCCTAGACTCTACTATATTTCACACAAAGCATGTTCAACGACCTTATGGCGCCATGAACCTCTAATGGGGACCACCTGTGCCGCTTAGGTGATCAGAGCAACGTTTTACCAAATCCGGCTTGGAAACACGAGGATCCATATATATTTCATTAGCCCAATAAAGCACGCGGACTTCTACATATAATCAACACCTCACCCCACCAGGATTTAAACCCACGATCTTATAATTGTGACCGGGGAACGCTACCTCTGGGCCACCATGATAATAAAAGCAGTCCTAGACTCTGCTATATTTCACACAAAGCCTGTTCAACGAGCTTATGGCGCCGTGAACCGCTAATGGGGACCACCCGTGCCGCTTAGGTGATCAGAGCAACGTTTTACCAAATGCGGCTTCAAAACACGAGGATCCATATATATTTCATATGCCCAATAAAGCACTCGGACTTCTATATATAATCAACACCTCACCCACTAGGATTTAAACCCACAATCTTATAATTGTGACCGGGGTATGCTACCTCTGGGCAACCAGGACAATAAAAGCAGTCCTAGACTCTACTATATTTCACACAAAGCCTGTAGACGAGATTATGGCGCTGTGAACCACTATAGGGGACCACCCGTGCCACTTAGGTGATCAGAGCAACGCTTTACCAAATGCAGTTTCAAAACACGAGGATCCATATATATTTCATTTGCCCAATAAAGCACGCAGCTTCTACATATGATCAACACCTCACCCCACCAGGATTCGAACCCACGATCTTCTAATTGTGACCGGGGAACGCTACCACTGGGCCACCAGGACAATAAAAGCAGTCCTAGACTCTGCTATATGTCACACAAAGCCTGTTCAACGAGCTTAAGGCGCTGTGAACCTCTAATGGGGACCATCCGTGCCGCTTAGGTGATCAGAGTAACGTTTTACCAAATCCGGCTTAGAAACACAAGGATCCATATATATTTCATTATCCCAATAGAGCACGCGGACTTCTACATATAATCAACACCTCACTCCACCAGGATTCGAACCCACGATCTTCTAATTGTGACCGAGGAACGCTACCTATGGGCCACCAGAACACTATAAGCAGTCCTAGACTCTGTTATATTTCACACAAAGCCTGTTCAACGAGCTTATGGCGCTGTGAACCACTATAGGGGACCACCCGTGCTGCTTAGGTGATCAGAGAAACGTTTTACCAAATGCGGCTTCGAAACACTAGGATCCATATATATTTCATTAGCCCAATAAAGCACGCGGACTTCTACATATAATCAACACCTCACCCCACCAGGATTTGAAGCCACGATCTTATAATTGTGACCGGGGAGCGCTACCTCTGGGCCACCAGGACAATAAAAGCAGTCCTAGACTCTGCTATATTTCACACAAAGCCTGTTCAACGAGCTTATGGCGCCGTATACCTCTAATGGGTACCACCCGTGCCGCTTAGGTGATCAGGGCAACGTTTTACCAAATGCGGCTTCGAAACACTAGGATCCATATATATTTCATTAGCCCAATAAAGCAAGCGGCTTCTACATATAATCAACACCTCACCCCTCCAGGATTCGAACCCACGATCATCTAATTGTGACCGGGGAACGCTACCTCTGGGCCACCAGGACAATAAAAGCAGTCCTAGACTCTGCTATATTTCACAAAAAGCCTGTTCAACGAGCTTATGGCGCTGTGAACATCTAATGGGGACCATCCGTGCCGCTTAGGTGATCAGAGAAAAGTTTTTCCAAATCCGGCTTCAAAACACAAGGATCCATATATATTTCATTAGCCCAATAGAGCACGCGGACTTCTACATATAATCAACACCTCACTCCACCAGGATTCGAACCCACGATCTTATAATTGTGACCGAGGAACGCTACCTATGGGCCAACAGGACACTAAAAGCAGGCCTAGACTCTGTTATTTTTCACAGAAAGCCTGTTCAACGAGCTTATGGCGCTGTGAACCACTATAGAGGACCACCCGTGCCGCTTAGGTGATGAGAGCAAAGTTTAACCAAATGCGGCTTCGAAACACTAGGATCCATATATATTTCATTAGCCCAATAAAGGACGCGGACTTCTACATATAATCAAAACCTCACCCCACCAGGATTTGAACCCACGATCTTATAATTGTGACCGGGGAACGCTACCTCTGGGCCACCAGGACAATAAAAGCAGTCCTAGACTCTACTATATTTCAAACAAAGCCTGTTCAACGAGCTTATGGCGCCGTGAACCTCTCATGGGGACCACCAGTGCCGCTTAGGTGATCAAAGCAACATTTTACCAAATGCGGCTTCGAAACACGAGGACCCACATATATTTCATTAACCCAATAAAGCACGCGGACTTCTACATATAATCAACACCTCACTCCACCAGGATTCGAACCCACGATCTTATAATTGTGACCGAGGAACGCTACCTATGGGCCACCAGGACAATAAAAGCAGTCCTAAACTCTGCTATATTTCACACAAAGCCTGTTCAACGAGCTTATATACCGGTGGAACCTCTATAGTGGGGATTCATCCGCGCTTTTAGGTGATCAGAGCAACGTTTTACCAACCGCTTCGAAACACGAGACCCATATATATTTCATTAACCCAATAAAGCACGCGGACTTCACATATAATCAACACCCTACCCACCAGGATTCGAACCCACGATCTTATAATTGTGACCGAGGAACGCTACCAATGGGCCACCAGGACAATAAAAGCAGTCCTAGACTCTGCTATATTTCACACAAAGCCTGTTCAACGAGCTTATGGCGCTGTGAACCACTATAGGGGACCACCCGTGCCGCTTAGGTGATCAGAGCAACGCTTTACCAAATGCAGCTTCAAAACACGAGGATCCATATATATTTCATTTGCCCAATAAAGCACGCAGCTTCTACATATAATCAACACCTCACCCCACCAGGATTCGAACCCACGATCTTCTAATTGTGACCGGGGAACGCTACCACTGGGCCACGAGGACAATAAAAGCAGTCCTAGACTCTGCTATATGTCACACAAAGCCTGTTCAACGAGCTTATGGCGCTGTGAACCTCTAATGGGGACCATCCGTCCAGCTTAGGTGATCAGAGCAACGTTTTACCAAATCCGGCTTCGAAACACGAGGACCCACATATATTTCAGTAACCCAATAAAGCACGCGGACTTCTACATATAATCAACACCTCACTTCACCAGGATTCGAACCCATGATCTTATAATTGTGACCGAGGAACGCTACCTATGGGCCACCAGGACGATAAAAGCAGTCCTAGAATCTGCTATATTTCACACAAAGCCTGTTCAACGAGCTTATGATGCTGTGAACCTCTAATGGGGACCATCCGTACCGCTTAGGTGATCAGAGCAACGTTTTACCAAATCCGGCTTCGAAACACGAGGATCCATATATATATCATTAGCCCAATAAAGCACGCGAACTTCTACATATAATCAACACCTCACTCCACCAGGATTCGAACCCACGATCTTATAATTGTGACCGAGGAACGCTACCTATGGGCCACCAGGACACTATAAGCAGTCCTAGACTGTTATATTTCACACAAAGCCTGTTCAACGAGCTTATGGCGCTGTGAACCACTATAGGGGACCACCCGTGCCGCTTAGGTGATCAGAGCAACGTTTTACCAAATGCCGCTTCGAAACACTAGGATCCATATATATTTCATTAGCCCAATAGAGCACGCGGACTTCTACATATAATCAACACCTCATCCCACCAGGATTTAAACCCATGATCTTATAATTGTGACCGGGGAACGCTACCTCTGGGCCACCAGGATAATAAATGCAGTCCTAGACTCTGCTATATTTCACACAGAGCCTTTTCAACGAGCTTATGGCGCTGTGAACCTCTAATGGGGACCATCCGTCCCACTTAGGTGATCAGAGCAACGTTTTACCAAATCCGGCTTCGAAACACGAGGACCCACATATATTTCATTAACCCAATAAAGCACGCGGACTTCTACATATAATCAACACCTCACTTCACCAGGATTCGAACCCACGATTTTATAATTGTGACCGAGGAACGCTACCTATGGGCCACCAGGACGATAAAAGCAGTCCTAGACTCTGCTATATTTCACACAAAGCCTGTTCAACGACCTTATGGCACCATGAACCTCTAATGGGGACCACCTGTGCCGCTTAGGTGATCAGAGCAACGTTTTACCAAATCCGGCTTGGAAACACGAGGATCCATATATATTTCATTAGCCCAATAAAGCACGCGGACTTCTACATATAATCAACGCCTCACCCCACCAGGATTTAAAGCCACGATCTTATAATTGTGACCGGGGAACGCTACCTCTGGTCCACCAGGACACTAAAAGCAGTCCTAGACTCTGCTATATTTCACGCGAAAGCCTGTTCAAGCGAGCTTATGGCGCGTGAACCTCTAATGGGGACCACCTGGTAAAGCAGGTGATCAGGCAACGTTTTGCAAATCCCGGCGGAAACACGAGGTCCATATATATTTCATTAGCCCAATAAAGCCGCAGCGGACTTCACCATATAATCAGCGCCTCACCACCAGGATTTAAGCAGTCTTCTAATTTTGACCGGGGAACGCTACCTCTGGGCCACCAGGACACTTAAAGCAGTCCTAGACTCTGCTATGTTTCACACAAAGCCTGTTCAACGAGCTTTTGGCGCCGTGAACCTCGAATGGGGACCACCCGTGCCGCTTAGGTGATCAGAGCAACGTTTTACCAAATGCGGCTTCGAAACACGAGGATCCATATATATATTTCATTATCCCAATAAACCATGCGGACTTCTACATATAATCAACACCTCACCCCACCAGGTTCCAGACACGATCTTCTAATTGTGACCGGGGAACGCGCTACCTCTGGGCCACCAGGACAATAAAAAGCAGTCCTAGACTCTGCTATAATATTTCACACAAAGCCTGTTAAACAGGCTTATGGCTGTGAGCCTCTAATAGGGGACCATCAAACACACTTAGGTGATCAGGCAACGTTTTACGCAAATCTGGCTTGAGACCACGAGGGACCCACATATATTTCATTAGCAATAAAGCATGCGCGGACTTCACATATAATCAACACCTCACTCCACCAGGTTTGAACCACGATCTTATAATTGTGACGAGGAGCGCTACCTATGGGCCTGGGACAATAAAAACGTCCTAAACTCTGCTATATTTCACACAAAGCCTGTTCAGCGACTTATGATTAACGACCTCTAATGGGGACCATCCGTGCAGCAGGTAGGCAACGTTTTGCAAATCCGGCTTCGAAACACGAGGAATCCATATATATTTCATTAGCCCAATAAAGCACGCGAACTTCTACATATAATCAACACCTCACCCCACCAGGATTCGAACCCACGATCTTATAATTGTGACCGGGGAACGCTACCTATGGGCCACCAGGACACTATAAGCAGTCCTAGACTCTGTTATACTTCACACAAAGCCTGTTCAGCGAGCTTATGGCGCCGTAAACCACTATAGGTGACCACCCGTGCCGCTTAGGTGATCAGAACAACGTTTTACCAAATGTCGCGTCGAAACACGAGGATTCAAATATATTTCATTAGCCCAATAAAGCACTCGGACTTCTACATATAATCAACACCTCACCCCACCAGGATTCAAACCCACGGTCTTATAATTGTGACCGGGGTATGCTAGCTCTGGGCCACCAGGAAAATAAAAGCAGTCCTAGACTCTACTATATTTCACACAAAGCCTGTTCAACGACCTTATGGCGCCATGAACCTCTAATTGGGACCACTCGTGCCGCTTAGGTGATCAGAGCAACGTTTTACCAAATCCGGCTTGGAAACACGAGGATCCATATATATTTCATTAGCCCAATAAAGCAATCGGACTTCTACATATAATCAACACCTCACCCCACCAGGAATCAAACCCACAATCTTATAATTGTGACCGGGGTATGCTACCTCTGGGCAACCAGGACAATAAAAGCAGTCCTAGACTCTACTATATTTCACACAAAGCCTGTTCAACGAGCTTATGGCGCTGTGAACCACTATAGGGGACCACCCGTGCCGCTTAGGTGATCAGAGAAACGTTTTACCAAATGTGGCATCGAAACACGAGGATCCATATATATTTCATTAGCCCAATAAAGCACGCGGACTTCTACATATAATCAACGCCTCACCCCACCAGGATTTGAAGCCATGATCTTATAATTGTGACCGGGGAACGCTGCCTCTGGGCCACCACGACAATAAAAGCAGTCCTAGACTCTGGTATATTTCACACAAAGCCTGTTCAACGAGCTTATGGCGCCGTGAACCTCTAATGGGGAACACCCGTGCCGCTTAGGTGATCAGAGCAACGTTTTACCAAATGCGGCTTCGAAACACGAGGATCAATATATATTTCATTAGCCCAATAAAGCACGCGGACTTCTACATATAATCAACACCTCACCCCACCAGGATTTGAACCCATGATCTTATAATTGTGACCGGGGAACGCTACCTCTGGGCCACCAGGACAATAAAAGCAGTCCTAGACTCTACTATATTTCACACAAAGCCTTTTCAACGACCTTATGGCGCCATGAAACTCTAATGGGGACCACCCGTGCCGCTTAGGTGATCAGAGCAACG